>NC_056725.1:421483516-421601016 GCF_019279795.1 Protopterus annectens
ATTTTTGCACATTAGCTCTCTTAAAGGTGGTGTCAACTCACTGAAGTCTGGTATAAACTTACCTAAATAGGTGACCATGCCTAAGAAGTGCTGTAGAGCTTGTACATTATCTGGTGCTGACATCTCAAGAATAGCTGCTTGCTTGGTCAGATCTGGTCTCAAGCCTGTACTCGTAAACAAATGACCTACATATGTAACTTCTGGAAGTCTGAATTTGCACTTCAGAGGACTGAGCTTCAAGTATACTTCAAGTGCTCTGTCTAGAACTTTCTTGAAGTTTCAGTCATGCTCTGCTTCACCATTGCCTCCAACCAATAAATCATCTACTATTATATCCATTGCACGCTGAAAGATCTCACGTGTAGAATTTATTCCAAATGGCATTCTTGGGAATTTGCATCTGCCAAACGGAGAACCAAAAGTAGTTGGAAATGAGAATTGGCAATCAAGTATCACTTTGCAAAATGAACTCTTTGCATCCAAGACAGAGAAAGCAGTGGCATTCAGTACTGAGGCTGCGACCTCTTTGACTGCGCGCATTGGATGACATGGTCTCTAATGCTTTGTTCAGATCTTTTGGGTTAATACATATTCTGATTTCATCTGAGCCTTTTTTGTGAGCTGCTACCATGGACGACACCCATTCAGTTGGTTCTGTGACTGGACATTTCACACCTTGCTGCATCAATTTATCCATCTGAGGCTTAACTTTATCTTGCATCGCTATCAGAATTCTTCTTGCTGGTCTGACTACTGGAGTGATCTCTGGGTCTAACTTCATGGAATACACAACTGGAAATTTGCCTAACTTACTGAAAACATCAGCATACTCGGAGAAAATGGCTTCAGAAAATTTAGAACTCGGAAATGCACTTATATTATTTATTTATTTATTGACCGGGAAAGTCCACTAGGCTTGAGACCCATTTTCAGTGGAGGCCCGGGGAGAAAAGCTCCAAGTTACATGAAAATCATTACATGCATTTGTAAGGAAACAATTACTTCTAAAGCAAGTGAAATAATACAGAAAACTATCTAAACAGCACATATGTTGTAAAAAGGCACAATACAGTACCAATGGAACATTAGCATGTAGGAAAATTATACAGTTAGAATATTTAACAATACAGCTCAATTTTATTTTATTTATTTATTTATTTATTTATTTTTGGGGGAGTATGAACAGGGAAAGGTAAGTGTAGTGGGAATGTAGAATTAGAGAGTTAAACTTAAAGGTAGGATGGATATAGTTTGAATCCTATAGCTAGGTGGTGGGAATATGTAGATTATAGGTGGCATGTATGTAATGGTAGTATTAAAAGTAGAAAGTGATAGAAGAAAAAAATGTGTTAAGATAGTTGTATAGATGTGTGGACTAGGATACTAAAGATTTGGGATAACTCATATGGTGTAACAGTATGACATATACATAAGTATATTTATAAGTATATATTATTTTTATTTATTAGAAAGCAGATTCATTATCAGACTATCTCTTAGACCCAATAAAGATTACACTGCTCTTTGGACTACATAGAATAACAAGTTGTAACAGTTTTTGGCCAAATAACATGAAAGCATCACTGAACCTTAGGTTTGAATTTCTTCACCTCCATAAGTAACAAGTGTCTCATTACTGGCCACATTGAGTTGTTCGTTAGTTCTCACTTTAACAAATGTGTCTGCTGATATAACATTGCACTTTCAACCAGTGTCTACTTTAAGCTCTGTGGATTTTCCATTAATCTGGACAGTACGAAACACTTTATTCCTGGCTAATAAATTCACTGCATCAACTCTTTCACCAAGCACTGATACACCATCTACATAGAAAACTGACTGCTTTGACTGTATTTGATGAACTTGCTTTTTTGTGTGACCTTTCTTTACAACTGTGTGAGGCTTACTTGATTTGCAAAACTTTTAGAAATGGTTCCATGTTTTACACTTGTAACATAAAGTTAGACTTGGGTTTTGCTGATTCATGGTTGTACTGCACTGAGCTTGCTCCCTTCTTAGAACTTGCTGGAAAGCTACGTGTCCTCCTAGGAAACCTAGTAGGAGCTGAGCTGCCATGTGCTTAGGCTTATTTCTGTTTGCCACGTGTTGCATACTATCTACATTTGCTCTGGAGCTAACTGAAATCATGCTCTTGTCATTTACAAGCATACTTGTGTGTTTTTCTCTCACCTCATGGATTTCACAAATCTCTATGGCTTTGCTCAATGTTAAATCACTGCCACAAAGTAAAATCTTTCTCACAGCACCACTATTAATACCACACACAAGCTTGTCCTTTACGTACTCATCTTTTAAGTCACCAAACTGACACGTTTTAGCTTTGTTTCTCAGGTCAGTTATATAAGCTGCAAATGTTTCCCCTGGTTTCTGATCTCTTGTGTAAAAATATATGCCTCTATAATGTAAAATTTATCTAGGGTTTACATATTTGTCTGAACTTGCACTTCAAACACTCGGGGTCTTCCCTTGATTCAGCCTGTACAACAATACAATGGTTTTTACCTTCTCCTTCATATATGGCTGCTGCATACACAAACAAACGCTCTCTTTCTATGGCCTCTGACCAGGCTAGGTTTAGCAAAATGAATGCCCTGGTGTGTGCATCTCTATCTGCATAAGCTACTTGTATAAACATATTGTACTCTTGCTCAAATATTCTCCAATTTTCTGCAATATTCTGATTAAATACAAGTGGTAGGAGCTTTCAAAATCCGTCAGCCATATTAACACATACCAGTGAAGGGATTTGCAAATAAGCACAAACATACACACATGCACATATGCCAGAAATTTATGCCAGTATTTGTAACTTTGTCCAATGCCTTTGTGCTTCTGAACTTATACTTTTTTGAGCTTTTTTAAATTATGCTAATGGACAAATTTGTATTACCTTTAAATAATTGCACTTAGCAAAATAAACTTCTCGGGCACTTTAACACTCTTGTAATATTGTTTTGCAATGCTAAAGTCAGATCATTTTAAGACAAATCACAAACAACTTAACAACGCGAATGAAATAAAACCTTCGGGCACTGTGATACTTTTGTAATATCATTTTGCAAGAAATCACCTGTTATCAGTGTAAGAAATATATCAAATAACTGCATGGTGTAAATAAACTGGACATCTCTTGCCCAAAACTCAGTAACATTTCAGAGTAATTGCACTTTGTGAATAACTGTACACAGCACACTGAAATGTCCCCAAAATGGTGGTACTTTGCTAGACAACTCTTTACAGTGCAAGAAACACTCTGTAATGGCGGCACTTTGTGACTAGACGCACCCAGCACAAGAAACTTTTCAAGATGGCTATACTTTTACTCTATTCCACGGAATAGTTGCACTTTGCACACAATAAACTCTTCATAATATATGCACAGTAATATGCACACACTTTAAGCACTTTTACACATTTTGAGTTACTTTGAATAACTTTAGTTATGCCCTTGATACAATCCGTAGCCATAGTTGTGCCCAAAACACAGTACTTTGCCAAAATACATGCAGTTGCCTTGCTTTATTTTTGCTCAATGTGCCTTTTTTTCCTTATTATATTCACTTTGCTCGATTAAGCCCTTTTCATTCCCAATGTACTTTTATTGTGCTCATTTTACTCTAAACATGCACAGTTTTGCTTTAACATACTCATTTTGCTTTAAACATGCTTGTTTTGCTTTACTGTTAATTGTTTCATCAAATACCTTTATTTTAAACATTTCCTTTAGTTAACAAACGTTTTGTGCCTTCTGCTTGCTCAGTAATGTGATTTGCATCCTTGTAATGCCATGTTTTGTCTTTTCTATGAAATAAACAGTTTGTGCTAATTCTTATTACCTTTCATTCTTTTATGGCTCTTATTGTGTTCGTTTCTCTTAGTTTTACCTTCACTGACGTCTCTGCACCTCATGACTCTGAATATTACTCTCTGCGATCCCGGTTCTGACACCATGTTGCTCTCCTACTTTGGACACAATAGAAGAGTCATCATGGTTTCTGCTCAAGCAGCTTTATTTTATATAAACACATCACTGTAGAAGTTTACTCACATTAACCTAAGTAACTTATATACAAACTAACAACTGCGATCATGCATGCTCACACTCTGGCTGCTCTTACAAAATGGCACTAGGGATTGCACGTGTCTGGAATTTATACGTGCACATACAGCCTTGACATGCTTCTTAAAGATACAGCACATCACTTGCACTCTGATCTACACACAGGAGATCATTATAGCTTGTGATGGTGTTGGGGACAATGTGGTCATTATTTATTTTTCTTCTATCACAGTCCTCAGAAGTGAGCAAAGACGTTCACTATAACCTGTACAGAGGCAATGCACTATCTTGGAGCAACAAGTTGGAATACATTTCTCTGAAATTATTTATTTATTTTACTTTCCTCACAATCATATCAGGCATGCATACAGGTGGCTGCCTTTGGGGTAGGGGTGACGAGACATGCTATGTTCTTGTATGACAGCAGTCACTTCCAATGTATGACTGTGGCTATTTTTGCTTTCACCCCAATCTAACACCAGAGAGTGGGGTAGGGAGATGGGCAACATTCCCAGATAGGATTATGTATCCTCTCAAACATTTGTCATGTTCATAGGCTCATAGGTGTGTACTAGGCTAATGGCCCTGGAGCCTTTACAAGCCTAGCCCACAGAAGTGTCCTGGCATCATGCCTCTATCAGGTAGAGCCACTGGAGTGATCCCTGGAGTGAACTTTCTATTTCCTATCCACTCATCAAGATTTCTCCTGAAGAGGGCCAGTGAGATGCTTTGCTTGACATGTATGGGAAGTCTTTTCCAGAGCATGGGCAGTCTCTGGGTTATAAACCTATCACTCTAGCATGTTCTGTTGATTGTGGTAATGAGGCTGAGGTCTCTGGAGCATGTGGTGTGGAGGGATTGGAAGTTCTTTAGATTTAGCAGTTCTAACAGAGCTGGGTCAGGCATGGCTTTATACGTCGAGCAGAGATCGCCTCTTAGTAGATGATATGAGACAGAGAATATCTGGAGTTTGAGTCTGTCCAAGTAGGACATGTGTTTAAGGCCCTGGATCCTCTTTGTGAGGTACTTCTGTGGCCTTTACAGCTGTTGCATGTGTCTAGTGAGGTACATGCCAAATGCGGCATTATACTCGATTGGCCTAATGAGGGAAGAGTAGAGAGAGATGATGACCTCTTTCTTCCTGGATGCAAAACCCCTGATAATGAGATGTGCCGCATAGGAGTTTCTGACCACAGTGACAATGTAGTGGTCGAAGGAGAGGTTGCTGTCAACCTGAGTCCCCAGATCTCTTATAACGCCTTCAGTGGGCTCCCATCGATGTGGTAATTGGTGGGAACTGAGTTTTCCCAAAGGGGATGATGATGCATTTTTTGCCACCTATGATTGTAGCCTTTTTCTGGTAGATGCCTCGAATAGCAACCAGACCAGTCAGGTATGTTAAGCACTGACATTCTCCAACCAGAAGTCTGGAATCAATGCACTCTGCTCCTACTCTCACCAGGATCAGAATATAAGCACAGATTCCAAGCTGTCACCTACAAAATGGTTATTAAGCTTTCTGGTGATCAACAGTCTTCAGGAAATAATGTAACTGCACTCCTCTCACCAGGAGAAAACAGAAGCACTAATCCCAAAATGACTACTGAGAGGCAGAATGTGGTGATCTTGCAATAGATGCTTAAAGGTAAGATGAAAAAAATGGTTTATCCTAAACACTGCAGTGTGCACTACAAGAGGTAGCTGTGAAAGTGGGTAACTTAAGTTTTACCTGTCAAAAAAGTTATTTTTTAGTGGAGAGTCACTATTTTTAAAACAGCAAGATAGACTGAAAGGGGGTGGTCACTTTTGTATTCTGATACTATGGAATACAGTAGGATGGACAATAAATTTAAATAGTTGAAAGTGACTGATTTCACAAAACGATAATTTTGTGCTTAGTCATACCAGCCAGTAAAAGCAGAGAGGTTATGTTATTTTATTATGAGATACTGTTTTTGTCAGTTTTGTACATTAAGCCTTGGACATAACTTAATCTTATTAAAAGAAAAAAATAAGGCTGAATTTCTTTTCTTATGCATTATTTTTGTTCAGGCCACCACTGTGTCAAAATGGTGAGAAAATACATTAAAATGCACTGTAGTACACATATAATCCTATTGCTTTCACGGCTTAATTCACTTATTCCCTACACAGTTAGTAGGGTGCTTCCTTGGCCAGTTGAGGTATATTGAAAGGATGAAAGGAAATGTAAAAATTGAACAGCACCACTGAATTGATTATTACTCATAATTTTTGTTAAGATCATCACTGAATGAAAAGTTTGTTAAAAAAACTCTAAAAATGCACTGCAGACCATCTAGAAAGCCATAGTTTCTAGATAAACCTGAAGAGTAAGACAAAATGTGAGATAAGGGGGGGGCGGAATTTGGATGTGCCAGGAGCCTGGGTTGGGAAGAAAATGGTGGACACTGGAGGATAAGGATTACATGGAACATTCTTCCAAAGGCACCATTTCACTTAAGGTTGGCCCTTTACAAAAGGTTGTTTCAATGTAACATCATTATACACGAGTGCCAGTTACTGTGAGATGGGCCAACACGGTGTGGTACACAGCCCTGTCAATGTAAAACCATTGTATCAACAGTTACATCTGTGTGCAGTACTACTTTATAACATGAACTAAAGGGTTGCTTGGGAGGGATGGCAGTGACAGTGTGATACTTAGACTGAAGTGCCCAAGGGGGTCCCAAACTTGATATTTGTAGGAGACCCCAAAAATGTTTACACTGCCATTGGGCCATGAGAGTTTGACATTTGGGTCTACATTTGTTTTGTGGACATGGAGTGATATGATTGTGTCGTACTATGTCACATGTGAGGTGTGGAATTCCACGGCCACTGCTGCACTCTATTTGGCCTTGTATTTGTGGAGTAACACTTATGTCTGCAGGCTCACCATTAGGTGGAAAGTATGTGCAAGACTTCAGCTAGATGTGCCTTTTCCTCTCCTCCTGCACTTGATTCTCATTTACATGAGGTCAAGGCACAACCAAAGGTGGACAGGATCTGAGTATCTAATCTGGAGATGTAAAGCTTGCATCTCTGTGGCCTGCACTCAGCATTGTTCTCCTTCAGGTCAAGTGACTGTGACACCAGTATACATTAGAGCACATTAGAGCTGTTCACTGTTGACTGTGAAGGGGTTGGAAAAGAAATCAGCACCTTAATATAAGAGGTCATGGCTCTTTTCTGTAAAAAAACTGAATAGCTCTCTGCAGGTGAGAGAGGAGTAACTGAACCAAGTGCCTTTGGATCATGTTCATAACTGAGAGCAAAAGGAAGTAACAGACTGGCCACTTAATAGGTGAAGCAGCAAAGGTGCTGTAGGTATTGTGCCTTACTGTGGTGCTGAAGAGAAAGCTGGGTCACAGAATGAAGTTTTCAGTGTACAAGTCATTCTGTGTCCCAACACACATATATTGGTCATAAGCTTTGCACGGTGACCAAAAAGATGATCAAATGAACAGAGCAAGAAAAATAGGGTCCCTTCACAGGGTTGGTGGGCTTACTGTCTATGACAGGGTGAGAAACTTTGCATTCTGGGAGGATTTCACCCTCTTGAGAGGAGTTATTTGAGGTAGCTTAGATATTTTTATTTTATTTTACTTTATTTTATTTTGCTTTTGTTTACTAAGTTTTGTCCGACTGGGTTTAGTCAAAAACCCCTTTCAGCAGAGACCTGGGGAGAAAAGCTCCAACATATTACAATCATTTTTAAACAGACATTCAGTAATATACATGAACAGATGTTAAATAATATATTTTAAGAATTACACATACATTTGCTAATTAAATTACATTCATATGAACGTATGCGTTAGTAGATGCTAAACATTGAGCATTTAAGAGATGTTTTAGTTATTTTGGTTATATAGACAGAAAATATGTGATTAGTACTTAGAAATTCAAAGAAATGGAGGTGAGAGAAGAAACTAAGTAGGGCAAAAAATGTTAATATTGTAGTTAAGAGTAGGTGTTTAAAGCAGGGTCAACAGACAATTATATATTTGGTTATCTTATTTTTTAATAAACAACTTTATTAAATTATCATGACATAGGCAATCTTACATTTATATAAATCAAAACCAAACAAAATGACACCACTTTAGTTGCAAACATTATACATCGCAGATAACATTGAAGCAATTTGGTTATCTTAAGGTTTATATTAAAAGTATAGAGGTGAAGAGTGGGCAGTGTCACAAAATACCATATATAGCTCCGAGATGCTAGTTAATGTATTCAGGTATTGGTGAAGGCTGGCAGTGGGGGATATGATTTCTGAATAAAGCGAACTGGTTTCACGATATGGCAAGATGAAGACAACACTGGCATTTATTCTAGAGATACACAGAAGCAGATCTATTGATCGGATATGTTACGTTTTAGTTGTGTTTTAAATAAGTTTACATTCTGAATGGATTTCTGTGGTAGTGGGATGTGGTTCCATAGTTTAGCTACACTATTTGAATATAGAGAGTCACCTGTAGCATTAGATGTCCTGTTTATAGTGATTTTTCTCTTGAGTGCAAAATTCTATTGGAAGACTAGTGTTGTATTAAGTTGTTAAGGGCTGGGCAATTTTCTAGCTTACAGTGAAGTCTGTGTGGTGTAGTTAGCTGAGAAGAGTTAGGTGATGGGTAATTCTATCCAGTTTAGTCCTGTCAGGACCAGGCAGTGGCATGTTCTATTACAGTTCACTGCACATTTGGCTATTTTATTATAACATTGTTCAAGTTTGGATAGTTGTGAGACAGTTTTGTGAAGATTGGGACAGCATACTGGAGAGATGGCAGTAAGAACATATGTCGTCTTTCTATGTTAGTGAGGTAGGTTTTTCCTCTGTATAATGTACCTCGTTTTTGATGATTTTTTTTAACCACGTGTGGTACATGGTGGTGAAATTTCAACTGAGTATCTATGATGACAACAAATGATCTTGTGTGGTTTACTTATTCTATTATGGTGCTGGCACAGATGATAGTGAATAGTATTGTTTTGGAAGAGATGTGTTGTGGGGGTGAAAAGCAGTGATTTAGTGCTTTTTTAGGGTTTAGAAGTAGTTGTAAATTATTTAGCCATGTTTCAATTGATAAGAAAGATTGTTATGTAAGTTCTTGGAGTTCAGAGAAATATTTAAAAAGCAGATATTGGTTGTGTCATCAGCATATTGAACTAGGGTAGCACTTTTGTAGTACTTTAGAGGGCATTGATAGGTATGTTGAAAAGTATGGGGCCTAGTATAGCTCCTTGTGGGATACCAATACTTAATGCAAGAAGATGGAGAAATCATTAAATATTTTGGGATAGACATTTGATTATTGGGAAAGCCCGAGCTCCAAAGTGTTACAAAAATATTTAAGAACAATAATTTTATGGTCCACAAAAATAATACAAAAACATCTATAGTTTAAATAATTATAACAAATTAGACATAATGTAACAACATTGGTTAAAAATAGATACAACTTCAATGACAATAATTTAATATTTAGAGAAATATCATGGCTGTGCTCTGTTTCAGAGGTAGCCTCACAATCATTATAATTAAGACCCCTAGGGAAGAGTGTTTATCTAAGAGTTTCTGGTGGGTGACAGTTTCAAAAGCTTTTGATAAGTCTAGGAAGATGGTGTAGTCCAGGCTTTTGGTGTTTCTGTGCTGTTGACAGGATTAACAAAATTCAGCAAAGCAGTAGTTGTGCTGTGATAAGGATGGAAGCCACACTGGCTTAAAAACAGAAGCTGGTTATCTATTCTGGGAAGAAATAGCCAGGGAATTGTTATGGCTAGGTTTGTATGGGCCCTAGGGCTGATAGCCTAGTACCAACCTATAATAAGTTGCTTATGAATACATTTTTCTAATATTTTTGATAGGGGAGATAAAATGGAAATTGGCCTGCAGTTTTAAAGACCTGTATTCATTCCACCTTTCTGCACTGGAATAATGAATGCTTTTTCCATAGCAAGGGGACTTTTTCTGACATGGGTTGATTTATCAGATTTGAAACTGGATATACAATAACCTTAGCTGCTATTTTAAGATTTTTGCCAGGTTGATTGTCAGGGGCAGTTGTAGTAGGCTTTAATTTTGGAGGTATTTTTGTTGGTATCTGTTGGATCTGGTTGAAAGGCGAAATGTTGAAGGAGGTTATTTGATTGAGTATGGACTTCAAGAGCTTGATAAGTCACCTGGCTAGTTAATGACTGTACTTTGTATACAAAGTGGGTATTGAATTTGTTGGCTATGACAATTTTGTTTTTGTGTGTTTGGTGTTAGCCTGCCCTGGATTTAACAGTTTTTTGTTTAAGGCCAAGAACAGTTTTGGATTATTTGTGTAAATGTTTTGAGTGGTCGACTAGTAGGTTTTATTATCTTTGGTGATAAGTTGTTTTGTTAGGTTTCTTAGTTTTCTATATGCCAGTAAAGTATGAACTGTTTTATTTATTTTCTTTGTCCAGACCTTCCATGCTTTGTCTCATTGTTTCAAGAGCTGTTTAGTTGCTAAGGATAGCCACGGGGCAGAGTTGGTTTTGACTCTTTTTTTTTGTTCTGGGGGGTGCTTGTGTATTTAGAACACCTATGAAGATTTTGCTGAACTCAAAATCAGCATCATCTATGAGGAGAGGCTTTAGTGACTCCCAGTTAAGGAGATGTAGTATATTACAAAAGTGTCTTCATGAAACATAGTAGGCTTTCTTACCAGGCTATAAAGATATGTTTTGGGGCTGTTGCTTTGTTACCTTATAGCATAAATTGGAAAGTGATCTCTTAGGATACCTGTCAGAGTTCCATGGGAAGGTATTTCATTTGGGGAGGATGTTAGGCTCCATTTGGGGGTTGATTGTCTACCTGAGGCTTTGTTATATCTAGTTGGTGTGGTTATTAACAGGGTAAACTTGTAGACATGTTCTTTATTGGTTGGATTTTCAGACTGTACGGTTTCACAATCTGTATTAACATTACCCAATATTATGATTTCATAAGGGATTTTTGAGGAGGTCCAGCTGAGAATGTCTTCTGGTATTTTAGCATTGTTATCTAGGGCATGTATATAACCATGCCTGTGATTGTCTTGTGAGTATTTAGTTTTATCACCGTTAGTAGGATTTCTGAGCTAGAGAAAGCTGGCAGGGTGTGGGTAAAAAGGGAAACATTGAGCATATTTTTGTAGAAAATTGTGACACCACTAGCTTGTTTTGTTAGAACTGTCTAATCTGATAATGTTATAGCCTAGCAGAGCAAATTCTCCATTTTTTTGTTTCTGTGGCAGCTAAGTGGTCTGGAGTGTGTGTAGTGCTATCCATGCATGCACTTCAAGTGCTTGTTATAAAATACTTTGTAAGTTGGTATGGTATATGTGTGATGATAAGAGGTATTGCCAAACACTCCAGGAGAAGTGGGGCAGTGGATGTGCAACATATGCCAGCACAGCTAGCTGGAATTTCGTAAATAATTATATGTCATTTGTACATTAGACTGATTTGTTCAGATGATTATGCTGAAAATGTATTTGTGAGGTTTGCTTGTGTTAAAATGTATAAATAGTGCACCCTGCTGGAAGGAAAATAAATGTACATGTATTACTGTAACTGAATTAAAGGCATATTTTAACAGAGGACTGGAAGAGAAGAGGTTAAACTCAATATATCTGAAATTAAATTACTTTATGGGTTAAGCCATAAAGATGTTATCCCACAGATTTGAATGGAACCAAAGACACAATGTCTGTGCTAGAGAATAGGTTGTAGCTCCTGTAGGAAGAGTGAAATGGTTTTATAGTTTTATGGCTTCCAGATGCTTTAATAAATCTTAGCTAAAGGTCTAGTGTGTATTGTAACAAATAGGTGCTAAACTCTGGCAGCGTCTAGTGATGGGGGATAATGTGAGAAACAGAGCCAGATGACCAGATGTGTGTGATGTCATTCTGTAAGCCGGAAATAATATTTAGATAGTAGTAGGAGATTGCTCTCAGCATTCTGCAGTCTATTCTTGGAAACCTGACTAGAAAGACCTTCACCCACATCATGTTCCCTTGCGGAAGTAAGCAACTTCATTATGGAACAGTAATTCTCTTAGTCAATCCATAATAGATAGTGAGATTAGCTAAATATTGTTTTTTTTTCTGTAACTGTGTGAATCTTTCCAGCTGTGTTATTTTCAGTATTTCCTCTGACTGAAACTCTGTGTACTGTAAATAGATATTTAGTACTTTCATGTTCTTTTATTATTTATTGTTAAATATATTTAAAATGTTAATTGTGGCTGGTCCTTTTTAGAAAATATTTAAATTTTGAGAGTATTTGCACATATTTATTTGGTGATAACTCTGGCCACTCCTGAAAACCTTGCATTTTGGTCACCATTACCATTTGTGTTAATATTAATTTCACTAAATATAATTGGATACCATTTAAAGAGCCTTACAGTAACTGACTGGTGTCAGTGAATCTACCTTATAGTCTGGGCAAAGTTGGTAGAGCTGGTAATCTGCATCAGGCTTTCCCAGGTGTGTGTGTTTGTGAAAATTAAACCTTAAGAGAGTGTGTGTGTGTGTGTGTGTGTGCCAGGTACTTGGGCAGGGACACGAAGCACTGTTTTCAGAGAGAGAGTGGTGGAGGACTTGGCTTGGGCACTTGGCTGAGGACTTAACTCTGAAGCTGTGCCAGTGGGGAGCCTTACTGGGGATCTTTGGGGAGGGAGGGAGAGAGAGAGAAACCCAAAGCCCAGGCTGTGTGTGTGGCCCCTGTGTGCTCTTAAGGGAAATTGTGCTTGATGCAGAGAGGTCTGCATCTGGAAATACTGAGTCTATCCATTTGCATTTCAAGTGAACATCCCTCTCCAGTGTCAGTGGTAAGGATTCAGGCTCCTTAATTGCTGGCTCAGAGTGGGGACGTCACATATTGGTGAGCAGTGGTGTAAACTTCTGTAGTCGGTAAACAGTTGTCACTAAAGGTGTACATTCTCTCAGCAGCCACAAGGTAGACATTCAGAGTTTCATATCACAACAGTTTTATTCATTTATTTATTTTTTGTTAGTTTAGTTTAGTTAGGGAGAGCAGGGAAATATGTCAACAGAAGATTATGGCAAGCTGATAAAGAACCAGTTGGCCAAGGTGTGCAAAGCCAGAGGACTGGTGTATGCCAACCTGACTAAAGAGGAAATGATTTCAGCCTTTAGCCACAGCTCAGACCAACAACCAGGAGGATAAGCAATCTGGTGATGGCAATTTGAGCCCCCAGAAACAGGACAGTTCACATTTTCCTCAGAGGACTTAAAAATCCATCAGGAGTTAGAGACTTGAACTGGAGGCCAAACATTTGAAATTAGAATCAGCAGAGAGACTGCGGTGTTTAGAGGTCAAGGCAGAATCAGCAGAGAGACTGCAGTGTTTAGAGGTCAAGGCAGAATCAGCAGAGAGACTGCAGTGTTTAGAGGTCAAGGCAGAATCAGCAGAGAGACTGCAGTGTTTAGAGGTCAAGGCAGAATCAGCAGAGAGACTGCAGTGTTTAGAGGTCAAGGCAGAATCTGCAGAGAGACTGCAGTGTTTAGAGGTCAAGGTAGAATCAGCAGAGAGACTGCAGTGTTTAGAGGTCAAGGTAGAATCAGCAGAGAGACTGCAGTGTTTAGAGGTCAAGGTAGAATCAGCAGAGAGACCGCAGTGTTGGTCAAGGTAGAATCAGCAGAGAGACTGCAGTGTTTAGAGGTCAAGGTAGAATCAGCAGAGAGACTGCAGTGTTTAGAGGTCAAGGTAGAATCAGCAGAGAGACTGCGGTGTTTAGAGGCTGAAGAAAATGAGAATCAGCATCAAGATGAGAATGAGATGCTGACGCTTCACCAGGGTCATGAATGTAACGAGGAAGGGAATAACTGAACCCCAGAAGCAATAAAGGTCAGTAAATTTCTTCCACAATTTACAGAGTGTGATAATATTGACAGTTTTATTCACATATTTGAAAAAATATATAATCAGTATAATGTTGACCAATGGCTCTGGGTATAGTTCCTGACCCCTTACCCCATGGTAAAGCTGTAACTGCTGTTTCTAAATTGTCTGATATTGATTGTTTAAACTATGAAAAAGTCAAATGTTTACTTGAATGCTTTAACACCTGAAGCTTACAGAAAAAAGTTTTGTGATCATAGACACAAGGCATATGAAAGTGTATGTGATTATATTGCTGAGTTAAACATACTTTCATAGGTGGGTGAGCTGGCATCAGGTCGCCACTTTTGAAGTGCTGGCAGACCTTTTGATGAGGGAACAAGCCCTTAGCACTTTGCCTGAGGACATGATAGTCTGGTTGGCAGACTGAGAATGCATCTCTGCAGGTGAGCTGGGAAAGAAAGGGAAACTCTACTTAGCAAGCAGGGCATCACTGCAAAAGAAGGGGATACCCAGTGCTGCACATGGATATAAGGGAACCCATGGTGGGCAGCCTGAACCATCCCAAAATAGACCACCAGTAACAGGGGAAGCCACTAGTTCAAGCACATGGCCAGGATCAAGGGTTAAATGTTTTAAATATAACCAGTGGGACCATGTATCATACAGATGTCCACAGAGGCAAGGTGGGGAACAAAAGGTGGGGGAGCCAACATGTGGAAATAACAGTATACCAGTGGTAAGTTGTCTGGAGACAACAGGGGTACCAAACTATCACAAGAGGTTATATCCCATTGTAGCAGATGGAAAACAGGCCACTGCTAAGAGACGCACAGCGTCTGACATAACCATTGTGAAGCCTGCAGTGGTTAAAGAGGAGCAATACTTGCTTGGGCTGTCCACTCCACTCAGAGCTTTAGGAAGGACCTCAATCCAAATGCCTTTGGCCAGGGTTCACCTTGACTGGGAGGGTGGAAAATGAAGCAAGCAAGTAGGTGTCTTTGAGGATATTCCTGCAGATGTCCCGATAGGGAATGATTTTGATTACTGGCCCAGCATGGGGACAGCACAGTATATATAAAGGTGAGGGTGGGACTGTGAGTAAAGTTGTTTTGGGAGAATTAGGAAATGGGTGCCATGGGGGAAAGCTGCATGTGGGAAGAATGATGGTACAGTAAGGTGAGGTGGGTGGGAATTGGGGATCGGGTACTGGAGCAAAGAGAAGCCATATATAGTGGGCTTCCCAACCTCAGGTCAAGTATTACAGCAAGTAATCAGTTTTATAGTCAGTGTTGGTTAATTAGGAAGAAGACACAAAATAGAACATGTCTTCTTTCATTTACTGAATGCAGATACCGAAAAGCTGGGTAGATAAAATAACTAGCTTATAAAGTCTAATCTAATTGGCAAGATAAAGGATAGTGGTCAACTTGGTAAGCGGTCCTTGGTGTGCAAGGACCTCTCCTTTTGGGTGAATGTCACAGTCACTTTCCAGCACAAGGCATTCACATATCTAACTAGTTGAAGTTAATATACAGCAAAAATCTTCATGTTAAACTTGCTTACACTGCACAGTGACAAAAATCTCTGTGAAAATATTTTCAAATGTGCACCTTGTGGCAGAGCCCATGCAGCTTAAGGGACAGTGACTGATATAATGTCCAGAGGCTCTGAAAGGAAAGAAGGAGAGAAAAACACTACTACACCAAAGTATTATATGGAGGCAATACATAGGTAGATTGTTATTTTTAGAGATGAAGGAAGGAACACAGTGAATCTATACAAGAGAAGATGGGCTAGTCTATGAGCAGAGATAGTAAAGTTTATGAATGCAAAAGCAAAATAGGTTTAGCAGGATGTGTAGTGATAGAGAACCACACTGTTACACTGTATAGAAGTGTACAGAGCAAATTAACAGAACATAACACTACACTGCTAAGCAAATTATAAAACCATCTCTTGGGAAATATACCTCAAATTAGTCAGTATATCAAAAGAATGTATATACCAAAGCATCAACAGTTGCTATCACATAATTTTCACATGCAGTTTATCTGACTAGAATAGAATCAATACAAATACAACACACTATAAGGTCTTTTCATTGTTCTGCACACTCTTAAAACAAATAGAAACTAAATAACAGTATCTAGTGAGGAAGACCCTGGTGTGTGTTACAGGGGGTATACCATGCATGGCCTAGTGGAAGGAAGCCTCAGACAGGTCCAGGATGTCCTGGAGAGATTTATACTCTCAACTTTGTAGAGAATACCAAGAGATCTCAAAATACAAAATGGGAAATTGTTAGGAATAAGGAAATTTGGTCTGCATTGCTCAACTTGATAAAATTGTAACCATCATAAGGATAAGTGGCTTAGAAGAAAGATGGATGGATAGGCCCAACAAAAGAGAAAAACTTGGATTCATGAAGAAGCAATGGTCTGGATTATCTTGGGCAAAGTCCAAAAGGGGTGACATAATGACCCATCTACACCATGACTAGCACAATCAAATAATAAATTTGTGTTGAGAACACAAACATAATACAATACATACATAGATCCAAATATCTTAAATGATTCAAAAGTTTAAATAAGCAATCTAAATATATGAATGACTGAATAGCTACAAGCACCTGAAAAATTAATTTCATTCCAAAGTCAGGAAATGAAGGGGTGAGAAGACTATTTACAGCTAGATAACTCTATACCTCATATCTGAGTCTTTCTATGAAAAATGTTTGCCACCTAAGCATAACATTTAAATACATAAGAAACTGACTCTCTCTTGAACGTAAAAATTCCTTAGATAAGCTGTATATTTCAGGTATTTTTATTAGTTTTCAAAGAAAAGACAGTAGAAAATATGATGCACACATAAGGAATGAGAATGGGGTACATGGGAGATCTGTGGCCCCAGACTTGAGTGATATACCTCCCATTGTTTGAACATATACCTTATTTAATCATTTGAAAAGAAGAATTCAATTACAACAACTGGCAATCCAATATTAACAAACACATAAATTGATTTAATTTTAAGTCAGATCACATTCAGTAAATAGTCTGTCATTAATGCTTATTAACAGCATATAAGTCAATTTGACAATAATGTAATTGACTTAATATTAATGACTGTCATATGACCAGTACTGACAAGTGGAATATAGAGGTGATATCCCATTGTAGTGTTTATATAGTCAGTGTAATCCTATGTTACTAAGTCTTTGTGAGTGATCAATAGTAGGGTGACCCAAAAATAAATGTAAAAACAATTCTTTAGGTCACTATGAAGACTCAGTGATTTGACTAGCAAAGACCATTGCAGAATAATAAATGGTTTAGATGACTGAACTTGAATTATTTCCATTCTGGTTGAATAAAAACGTTTTTACTTTCTTGAAGTGATGGCAATATTTCTTTCCAAAAATATAAGAAAAATGTCTAATTTAAATAAGGAAAACATGAAAAGCTTTCAGATAAAGAAATGTTATAAATTAAAGTGAGCAACTCACAGTTTACTTTAAAGCAAGATAAACATGTGATAAAGTTATAGCTTTGTATTTATACTAAATCCTTAGATTATGGAGATTTCTGAGTTGAATGATAAATTAATAGGTGCCCTTTTAAATTCCTATACGATTTATAGGTTTGGGTAAGGTTGCCTTAATGGCAGTGACATGTAAGTGTCTGCAATATAGACATGCACGCAGCTGATTTAGTCAATTTTTAGTATGACAGAGACTTGAGGCATCACTGTCACTTTTGTGTATGCAGTTTGTGAGATACAGATAGACTGAATGCTGCTTACTTTTTACATTGGGCAGTTACCCTAGCAAACAGTTGATAATTTTCTTTCAATGTATCATGAAAGGATTTCATTGCCACTCCTAGATATTTCATATCATTACAATTCCACAAAAAAAAAATCCCCTTGCCTTACATAGAAGCAATACAGATTTGGATAAGTTGGATCTTTGTGGAATTTATTATATAGCCTGCCACTGACCCAAAATAGCTTATCTGTCACTTCATCTCAGAATAGAACCTTGGTCTACTAAAGGCAACAACAAATTGTCTATGAAGAAAGCAAGTTTATGAAATACTTCACCTGCAGTTATGGCTGTACATCCTCATTCTGGCATATAGGCTGCACTCATGGCTGTATGTATACTACAAACAAAGTGGGAGATGGGATATTACTAAATCTTTAGAGGAAGGCTCAGACTAATACAGCCCAAAGTAATACCTAGTCAACCCTACCAAATGCCTTTTTTGGGATAAGGCTCACGGAATGACAAAATTATTACACTGGACAGCATGCAAAACATTCCCAATTCTTCTAACATTTTCCTAGGTTTGCCTGTTCAGCGGGTCTACACTGGTTACTCACTACCAGTAATATATAAATAGGGCATTTGTGAGCTAAGAGAGAAGGAAATGCTTGTACTTTGCACTGAGAAATAAAACATGGCAATGGCTCCTTGCTACATTTATGAATCACAGAAAAGACTTGTCTATGATTTAGGAATGGTACCTTGACCCAAACTTTAGTTGATCATTGTTCCGAAGTCTCCCTCTGATACCTGAAAACAGGCATCAAACTCAAGGAGTAACACAGTGGGGCCAAGTGCACCACACTTCATGAAAAGAGATAAGAGCAGTTTTTACTTTATTTTGGGGAATGGGGGCATGAGGTTATTTGCATGCTCTTTTGACAGCTTATACTGAGTATTGAGTGAGGAATTCAATAGCTTTTTATACAGAGTTGTGTTTAAGGCAGCATGTTGCTTTGCTTAATAGTCCCAAAGGGAGCTCAGTATGTCTTTTAGTTTGCCATGAATGGAACCATTGACAGGAAGTTTCACTTGGACTACCATCCTTTGAACCATCTGGCATGATGACAAATGTGTGACTCTCCTAACTGATCTATGGTCAGCATCAAAAAGATTGTCTGGCACCCTAGATTTGATATCTGTTACCTTCTGAGTCTTACTGCTATCCTGAGATGTGAGACTGTTGTTTCTGCCCATTTCCTGCAACCTCAAGTTAAAACAACTGATCCTGGAAGTGGGAAGGTTGTAATTACCTTATAAGTACTTAGTGCGTCTTTGGTCAATTTCCCAAACCAAGAGTGGGAGCTATTTTCAGAACAAAACTGGTTCTGTTACTGATTCTAAAGCAAGTCCTAAGTTTACTACTTGAAGCCTTAGTCTTCAACAAAAAGGATGGAGGGTGTCTCTATTTAGATGACTGAGAAGCTTACAGACTTAGTCATTTCTTGTGAGGGCAGGATCTTAGGAAATTATTGACAGCCTGAAAGCTCTCTAACTGACCCCAGCATTCCTTATTAATTAAGATGTTGTCAGTCTTTGCCTATGACTAAGGTACCTGGAAGTAGTAATGATGACAGTTTGGAATTCCTATCTTTTAGATAGACTGAGTCTTTTCTCTTGACGATTCATAGTATAATGCTGGTTAACATGGGTCTATATTATATGCTCGAAGAGACTTTTCTTCAAACATATAATCGACACCTAAAGAGCGAACACTCTAAAGTGTGAATGGCCACGTCTGTGAATTTTTTTCCTTGGGAAAAATTCAGTTGGCTATTAGTGGGAATTGCCCTTTTCCCCAACACAGAACTATTTCGGAGTTGGTATATTCAGTAGGGGCTGGTGACTTCAAATCAAAGGGGGGCTGCAGCAGACAGTTGAATGGATGGGGCCAATGGGAAGGGGTGTGACCAACTAGAAAGGGGCAGAGATGTGCTCAAAACCACAAAAACTGGGACTTAATTAAATATGCTGCCCTGGGAGCCAAACCATCATTATGAGAGTCCAATCAAGACAAAATGAAGTGTAGAAGAAAAAAAAATATTTCATTGCATTGGCTACATGACAGCTTACTTAATATCTAGATGGAAACAAAAAGGTTGTAAACAAAAAGGTTGTGAGGCATGAAAAAATAAATTATTTTTTAAATATATTACTGGAATGCCAGTCAAAATCAAGTATAAAAAACAAGCAGCACTCAACTCAAGCCACTTCTCCTTGCACTGCAGTTCTAATTATAATTTATATTCAGCTTTATAAAAGGACCAAGTGACATGCTGAAAGTAGATATCTCTGTGATACCCCCACATGTAAAAACATACACTTGTTTAAAGTAATTCATTAAACAAACTAAACGTTTCACTGCCACCACAATATGTGTTGCAGGAAGTGCTAAACATTTTCACCCTGTTAAAGAACATTTTCAGGTGCTCCTTTTCTTCTAATAAGTTTTTTAAAAGTGACATTTTCCCCAAGATTATGCCACCAAGGATAACTAGTAAAATTTAACCTTAGTAACTTCAACTTAGGGGAATATGGTGAATTTATTTGGCCCACAGTTCAGTAAAAATGTTTTTTTTTAAATGCCTCAAACAAAAAAGGAATTGATGTAGTACTACTACATCACAGCACTTAATTCCCTAAATGCTGTGATGTTCCTGGTAATATGAACAAACTACTTTAATGCTATTTATTAATGTTCAAGGAGAAGAATGTAATGTACAGAGTAGTGGACACTGTTCCCATAGTACACTGCAAGTCGGGCATTTACATGACTGTGTCTCTTGAGCAAATGACATGTTTACATTTAAGCAAGCTTCTGTGCCCCCGCTTCTCATTATGAATACCACACAAGTCACTGCAGACTCACACTAACAGAATAACACTAATGCTTTTTCATCTAACAACAGTAATTCATTCAACATGATTTTGGCATTTGGTATAATCCAGCACAACATATAATATCATGAAGGTGGAGAAGTATCTGCAGAGCCAAGCTCAGATTTAATCATACAAGTAGACCCAGAAGTGAAATATGAAAAACACTGAAAATCTACAAGCAGGCCACTAAAATGAAGCTTACATTGTCTGCTTTGCACCTTCAACAGATTTGAACATACTGATGCATATTTGCATGGTCAAACTGGAATTTGGCTACAAATTATGTATGCCATACATATTTAGTCATATTTAGAGAATAGTGGCGACTAGTGGTCATATATGGACACACAAGAGAACTCAAACAACATACACACATACAGATTCAGTACTCTGATGGTCAAATAGCATATAACAAAGTAATATGACATATTCAGATCTCAGAACCCACTGTAAGGTTTTACTGACTCTTGTTACATAAACTAATAGTCTGTAGTTCTCCATATATAATCCTGCTATGCCCCATTTTTTACAGCAGGTTATTAAAAGATAAATCCCTCACTTCTATTCATAGGCTCATAGGCTTATAGGTTCATACTAGGCTAAAGACCACCAGGGTCTTTACAAGCTTAGCCAAGCATCCCAAGCACAGCACTGCCCTGATGAAAGGTATTTCACTCCCCCTTCTGCACAATGTGCAATGATATGAAAGATGGTCCACATGACATACTTTTGTGAACACAGCCTCTGCTGCAGATGATATGCCTATACTTCACACCACTTTGCCTGCCTCAGCTAGCCTTAATCACATGTACTATTTACTAAAGCTACAGAGGATGTACATACCTTCATGTGTAACATCATAAAGCAGGTGATCCTCAAAGTGTGAAATATTTCATGCATCACACAAAACATGTGTCAGCACAACAGCAAAAAAAAAAAAACAGCAGTGTATACTAGCTCTGAATCATAAAATATTAATTAAGGGTATTTTCAATGGTAAGGTCAGCTAATGCAAGTAATTCAACTTGCATAAGACAAAAGATGGCCCTTTAAAACTTCTTTCCTGACAAATAGAGTTAAAATTAATACTGCCGAGATCCATTTCCACCAAAAAATCATTACAGCTGTACATTGGATTAATATTGTTAGCAGACTTGTCACTAAATATTTAGAAAAATAAAAATATGTGCAGGGATAAAAAATTCTAATAGGTGTGTGTGACTCATTAAATACCTAAAATGTTATTACTTTTAGTGGCCTACTCTGACTACAGAGCAAAATGCTGAACCAATGACTGCTTGAAAGTAGTGAAGATGATCCACAAGCCCACAAGTCGCCAAAATGCTCCCTATTAGCCAGAAACAAATAAATAAAACCCATTTATTTTTGGCTAATAAAAAGCAGCTCAACGACCCATGGGCCTGCGGATCATCTTCCCTACTCCCAAGCAGTCACTGGCACTGTTTTATTACCAGGTTGTCTTGTCCTCATCGCATTCAAAATGCTGAACCAAGTATTTAGTCCTTACAATACCTGATGACTACAGTAGTGGATAGTTTGTATGCAGCTCCTGCTAAGTATTTATTTTGTTAACCAGCTACGTGGGCTGGTCCACAGATCCTTTTCAGCAGTTAAGCAGATGCAATAAGTGTAGAACAATCCTTGCTTACATGGGATCAAGAACATCCCGAAAAAGCAAATCACACTATCAACCCTACTATGAGAGACGTACAGTTGTGAAAATTAACAAAGGCTTTGCTCTGAGAAAGCGTGACTTAAAGTCATCATTACAGATGCTGCTCACTGATCTGGGCTGCTGCTCAACACTTATTCAACTGCAAAAGCTGTCCTCCTCATTTACAAATGAATTTAAGAAAAATAATATTCTTCAAAGAAAAATCATGACAGACTCTAGATATGAACAAGATGGGACACAAAATGGAAAAAAAATTACTGTTTAAGGTGATCTGAACTGTGAGACATGAACACATCATGCCATGGTTTCAACAACCTCCCTTTCCACAAAGAAAAAACATTAAAAACTACTATTCTTTATTTATGACTTTAACAACAATACAACTATACAGCTTTATTCATAGAGAAGCATTAAATGTAAAGATCTCTGAATTCTGTATGCCAGTAATACTTTAAGAAAACTATTTAACATATATCAGTTTTGCATTACATATCCTTTCAAATGCAAGTAATATTTATTTTACAGATTTTAGGGGAAACACAAAATCAGAGATAATATAATCGTAATCAAACACCTACCTGGCTGCTCAGTCCTGCACAGCTAAATGTCTTCCTGGGGGAAGGTTTCCCCACAAAAGAAGGCTCCAGTAACAGTCTGCACAGCTAAATGTCTTCCTGGGGAAGGTTTCCCTGCGAGAGCAGGCTCAAGCCTGCAGACGTTGCAGTCCGGACGTCTTCCATTCTGTGTGGTCGTCGCTGCACAGACTTCTGGGCTGCAGGGCAGAGATGGCCTTTCCTCCTATCCAGACTGTTGACAAAGCAGTCTAGAGTTCCCAATATGTGCAATTACGCATGTGCAGAGTTCCGTGACTCGAGAAATATTTATTTTTTGTTCCTTGTTTTGTGATTTTTTTTTTTTATTTTGTTTTTTTGTCTTTCCACAGCTGGTAGGGGGCTGCAGTCCTGCAGTCCTATAGCATGAGTCACCCCTGGGTATATTTAGTTAGGGGGGTGTAGGGGGCACAGCCCCCCACATCGGGGGTAGGGTTTTGAAGTTTGTGTTTCTTGTGTACGGCCTGTGAATTTTTTTCCCCCGAGGAAAAAAATTGTGGATCTGGCTGTTCACACTTTAGAGTGTTCGCTCTTTAGGAGTCAATGATTATATGTTCAAAGAAAAGTCTCTTCGAGCATATAATATAGACCCAGTTAACATAGCCAAGGGAGATGATTTCATGAAATTCTGAGCTTAAAATGCTTTGTAATCTATATTAGTGTATGAGCATCTATTTTCTATGCTAAGCTCAACAGGGGAGTCTTATTGACAACACATATTACGATTTATTAGTGAAACCATACACTAAGTACGTAGCTGTTCCTTAAAGAAGTTTGGCACTTTTGATTGCCTGGAATGGTTTGCTGAAGTATATAAATAATTGACAATACCTAAGTTGACTTCATTTTGTGGGTAAGGTCATATGAAAAAAATGTCCCAATAGCGAAACTGAAACATCAAAAACATCATCATTTCTGTTTTAAATCACTTACATCTTTAGCATCAGGAGTAAACCAAGAAAATAAATTATCTATAAAACACAGAAGCATGAGAAGTGTAATGATGCACTTTAAAGGAGAAGGATTTCCCTATTAAAACTAGTCTTTGCATCTTCCCAGAACCAAATAGCAGAATATCTGTCATGGTATACCAAGACCTCTCCGAATTTGAATTTTCTTCAAAGGGGAATATATTTCTTGATAGGAAATATCTGGTGGTTATTCATCATAATGAAACAAGTGGCAGTCTAATGTGGTGTACAAGATGGTGACTAGTGACAAATGAACAGCATAAGGTGCCCCCTTCTGGTTATGTGATGAGACGTGAAACTGAAATCTGATCTGCTTGAGTTGGTTGTCACTCGGGTAGATGTAAAAGATCCTATGACACCTATGGAACAGGGTAGGGGACATTCCTCAGTGCCCTGCTCAAATTTCTCCTAGTAGTATAAATACCATCACAGGTCTGCACTGAAAAGACTAACCCAGTCTACAAAAGAAAAGAAATAAAACAACTCTTTGATCACTCTTGTTGTCTCACCAGCTCCTGTAGTGCCTGGAGTACTAATAGGACCGCGGGCATCAAGGTTATAGTCAGGGCTTTATCCCTTTGTGCTCGGGAGCTTACAGTATGACACACTGTTTTGTTGCACCTTCCTGTAACCTTTACAAGTTTTCCTGTAGTTTTTATTTTGGTCCACACATTAATTATTTCTATTCTATTGGTTGACATTAGGGGTGACTGTAGCCATTATTTTGCACTAGTCACGATGATGTTAATTAGTTTTCAATTACTTAATGTTGCTGCCATAGTGACATGGTTTATTGCTTTGCACTCTTGTCATGTGCAATGCACACAGTATGACCACAGTGTGATCTAAACTGTGTTATACAGTTTATAGCTATAGGTGCCAAGATAAATATTAATGGGGAGGGTTTACCATCAGACATTTTTCTATTGCTCTGCATATTGAACATATAAATATATAAATAAATATATATATATATATATATATATATATATATATATATATATATATAATAGGTCTTCAGTGTTTAAGCAGGTATGTTAACACATTTGTGGTGAGAGTATAACGGCTGTATATCACTTTAGGGTGACCATATAGTGGCTGTGTATCACTTTAAGGTGACAGTATAATGGTTGTATATCCTTTTAAGGTGACTGTATAATGGCTGTGTATCACTTTAAGGTGATAGTATGACTGTATATCCCTTTAAGGTGACCGACCCGTATAATGGCTGCATATCTCTTTAAGGTGACAGAATAATGGCTGCGTATCGATTTTACGGTGACAGTGTAATAGCTGTGTATCACTTCAGGCAGTTCTGCTATGAATGACTTCTACAACAGTCCTGCTGGCATGAAGCATGAAACCTATACTGCAAACCTTAATCCTGAAACCACTCCTACTCTATACATCAAAAATCAAATGCCCAATAATGTTCTGAAAGTCAACAAATACATACAAATATGGTAAAAGAGTACAGAAGGGCTCAGAGGTTGAAATATGTTAACTGTGAGGTTTTAAAGAATGGAACAAAGTAGAAACTTTATCGTCCATGACAGTGACACCTCCTGAAACACTGACTGTACCCTTATGGACATTAAAACATGGCAGCCTTTCATGACAGTATCAGTGCTTTCATACTGTCTATGTTCAAGGTTAGATAATGCTGGCTGTCTGAACTGCATACATTACAGATTTCAACAACATGGTCTCTGATGTGTTATCAGCCTTCTGCTCCTTTCTCCTTTAAGACATCTAAAGAATGCTTTACGTAGCCTAGTCATTACTGGGGTCTATATTATATAGTAGAAGTTTCAAAACTTCGAACCTTACATGAGCGAACTCATATGACCGAAGGTCGAAACATCGACTATATAATAAAAAAAAAAAGTACCTTACCGCTCTGAGCAGGGGGGCTAGCCCCCCTGCACCCCCACACTCCCCCTACTTAAATATACCAACTCCGAGAATGCACTTCAGTGCAGAAAGGGAAAACTTCCCATTCTGCCCATGAAAAGCCATTGACTTTCACCTTTGACCTTTCCGACATTCGATCATATGATGTCGACCATCTATGATTCGAACATCGGAACAGTCACTCATCTAATATAGACCCTCATTACTGATGTACTACTTACATTTTGCTGTGGTATCTTATACGACTTGTGTATATTGGTGCAGTGATGTTGGACATCACTGCTAAAGGTCTATGGTGCATATTTTGTATGCTTCAGAGGCATGGTTGCTTGCACTACTGATCTGCAAAATGTCATGCCATGTTGACATCCAGTAAGTGTTTCATTGTTATTTGCACCTATCCAGGTAAACTTTGTTATTGTTTGACTGGTTTGCCTATCTCAGACACAGGAGTTTAGCTATTATTGGGTACATGTGCTTGTTTTAGTGATTTATTTATCTGAACAATGCCATATAAATGGAATTACAGTTGTGCAACTTCCTGCACAGCTATGCTTGCTTGATCTTATTACTTTTCATATGTTTCACTGTTACTACGTCTGTCGTATTTAATTAGCACAGCATGACTTGCAGAATGTGTTTGTCTTTATGCTGAGTAGATTTTCATGCATTATGTTGCACCTTAAATGACACCCTTGTCATGTTCTTTGCCTTTTCCTTAACTATTTCCCCTTTCATAAGTATGATTTTACATGTGCATTGGTGGTTTACTCTGCTGTGCAATGTACATTCTTGCTACCTGAAAATCTCACCTTGTTATTACTGTTTTACTTTTAAATGTCATTTTTATCATGGAGTATGTCATACTAATTTTACTACCCATTATATACACCTATTTGTTCACAGATGTATGTAATGGTGCAAAGCTTAATTTTATATTTTCACTACAAGTTTATTAATTTCTCTACTTGTGCCCTTATGTCCAGAAAATTTTCTTCCTTATATTGTCACACAATTTCTGATGATAACCCTATAAGTTATATCATTATACTGTAAGAGGAATCAATAATTTGACCTCTCATACAATCTGTCAGTTCACAGGCAGAGGCATAGTTAATAATATTAACACCCAGCCTATGTTTTGTAGTCCTTCTGCACTTATCTGATAATTAATATAATGTTCTGTTTGGTACCTCTGCTTCATGGTGATCTTAAATATAATCATCAATTAAACCCTAACTTGCAGAAATATGATGTCACCTGCAAGAGAAAAAATGATGTGAATACTGAGATTAGTAACATTTACTGCAAATGCTGTGAAGTGTCTTCGTTAAACTCCTGCTAAACTCCATACAAGAAGTTTGCTGTAATCTGCATAAAACATAAATTGCAATGTAAAATGTGACAGCCTGGAAGCAAAAATAATGTAATCACTGATGCTGATAAGACCTACCAATACACCTCTACAGGCAGGCTAACAAATTAGGAAAGGTGAGACATTATTACATTTGCTCTGCATTATATTAATATTCTGTTGGCAAATATAATGTGACATGCCATTACTTTATACTAGACACTGTTACATAATGCATACATTAGAACCTTGGTGGAAACTGGCAGGCAACAGTTCTTTTGCTAAGTGTAGGAACTAACCATTACAGCAGTTGCCCTTATGTTCCTATAAGATGGGCAGTTTTCTTTATCTGCAAACAGCTTTTAATAATCTTTATTTTAACCTCCTGTATCCTTGAAAGTAAAGAATTAATTTAAAGATAAAGTTTATGTAAAAAAAGAATTCTGTTCTTTCTCCTTTAAACAAACTATCTGCATTTTTGTAACCATACTGTTTTCTTTGTCTATTAATAAATTTCAATGTCAAAGTAAACTTTGTCATTTGGAACTACAAACGTGTAGCCTAAATGAAATTTTGTGCATCAGCTCAATTCTTGAGATTACAAAGGAAAGTGAAACAACACATACAAAAAGAGGAATAAACATAACTAACAAATATAATACTACTCCCAATACACACAAGAAAGAGCATAAACATTTACCAACACTCATATACAAAAAGAATACTCTCCCCTGAGTTAAATTAACTACCCTATTTAAAGTAAAACAAAACACACTACATATTGAAATACCTAAGTTATTTGTCTAATATTGCACTTGAGTGAGTTAAATAATACTGACCATGGATATAATAAATACATATTGCACTTACTTGGAATATATGTAAGTATATAACCATCCAACTGCAACCAAATATTACTAAAAACAAAAACAAATAGGTAATGTGCATAGCGCATCATGTAAATGCATACTGCTGTAGTATCATAATGTAGTTAAGTAGGGGTTTGAATCCTGCACTTACCATCTGTGAGTGTGTGTCTCCCTGGGGAGGAGCAACCTGTTGGGAGGGTGGCTTAATGGCTAAGGTGGTTGCCTTGCAAACCCAAGGTGCAAGGTTGGAGTCTTACAAGGGATAACTGGCTAGGCTTAAAATGGCTCGCAAGGGCACTTAGCTTTGTACTAAACTATGAATGTCCCATTCATTTTGAGGTGGAATTCAATTTATTCAATTAAAAAAAAAATGCTCCTATTTGTTTTTGTTTTAGTAATATATGTAAGTATATATTGCACAAATAAATAAAAATTGACATATGTGTTCAGACCCCTGGAACTAGTGCCAAAGTTCAGAAGTCTAATCACTGTAGGGTAGAAACTGTCACTGAATCTTGTAGTCCTGCAGCGGATGCTGCAATATTTCCTGACCGATACAAGATGGTTAAAAAGTCCATATGCAGAGTGTGTGTTGTTCTCTATTATTTCGGTGGCCTTTCTGATGCTTCTTGCAGAATAAAGATGCTGAATTGATGGAAGACTGGGACCTTTTACCTTGTCTGCAACCCTCTCTACTCTTTGTAGCACCTTCCTTTCTGTAACTGTGCAACTTCCAAACCACACTGTGAAGTTGCAGGTGAGGATGCTCTCTATTGCACCTCTATAGAAGGTGGAGAGAATATGAAGTGGAAGCTTAGCTTTTTTCAGCCTTATTAAAAAGCGGAGCCATTGGTGCATTTTCTTGACCAGTTGGCTGGTGTTTCCCAGCCATAAGAGATCCTCTATGTGTATAGCCAGGAATTTTGTAGTCTAAACCCTCTCCACACTTTCACCATTGATCCTGAAGTCTATGAGAATTTCTTTGGTCTTGCTTACATTCAGGTCAAGGTTGTTCCCCTTGCACCAACTGATCAGAGATGCCACCTCCTCTCTGTATGTCCTTTCATCCTCATTTGTGATGAGCCCCACGACTGTGGTGTCATCAGCAAACTTGAGGATATGGTTGGACTTGTACTTAGCATAGCAGTTGTGGGTCAAGATGGTGAATAACAGTGGGCTGAGAACACATCCATGTGGAAACCTTGGTGTTAATCATGATGCATTTTGATGTGTTCTTACCTGAACACACCCTCTGTGGTCTCTCAATCAGGAAGTCCGGGATCCAGTTACAGAGATGTTTACTGATTCCTAAATGTGCCAGTTTTTCTATCAGCTGCATTGGTACCACCATATTAAACGTGGAGCTGAATTCTATGAACAGCATCCTCACATAGTTCTCTCTGCTCTCTAAATGTTCAAGGGAGATGTGTAGTGCTACTGATATGGCATCAGCCATGGATTGGTTAGCTCTGTATGCAAAGTGCAGAAGGTCAAAATCAGGTGGTAGGCATGATGAAAGATGCTTTTTGATCAGCTGCTCAAAACATTTCATAACAGTGGATGTCAGAGCAACTGGTCTGTAGCCATTTGGGCTGGAGGGAGTGGTTTTCTTAGGTAGTGGGATGATGTTAGTCCTTGTGGCATGAGGGTACTTTTGTCATGGCAAGAGAGGTGCTAAATATTTCCCTGAGCACTGTGCATAGCTGATCAGGGCAGCCTTTTAACACCTTGCCCAGTATGTTGTCTGGGCCAACAGCCTTCCTGGGGTTCACTCTCCATAGCTCTCTTCTTACCTCCTCTGTGCTGAGGCTGAGTACTGTACTCTTCTCATCAGTGGGTAGCTTTAGTGCCATCCTGTTTTTTTCCTCAAATCTACCAAAGATGTTCAAACTGCCCAGGAATTTGATGCATTTACAAGGCAAAGACAACTATGTGAGGATGCTGTTCACAGAATGCAGCTCTGCATTTAATACGGTGGTACCAATGCAGCTGATAGAAAAAAATGGCATATTTAGGAATCAGATTCACTTCAGTCTTTGCAATCTTATCTATTTATATTCTATAAGTTACATAACTTCATTTATCTAATGTGACTAAATCAAGCCTCTTAATTTATATGTGGACCATCACAAGCACTATAACATTTAATGTGTTCCCCTTTTTTACTTCTAAACCAGATCAGTTTTTTTTTTCACTCTGTAAGGTCCCCAGAAGAGTATGGAATATACTAAATATGACCCATCCAGCATCATTCATAATGAATATGTAACCTTATCCTTACCTGTTGGATGGCGCAGTGGTGCAGAGGTAGTGTTGTTGCCTCACAGCAAGAGGTTCTTCAGTTCGATTCTCAGCTGGGGTACCTTTTGTGTGGAGTCTCCATGTCCTCCCTGCTTTCATGTGGGTTTCCTCTGGGTACTCCGGTTTCCTCCCATGTTACAAAGACATGCATCTGGAACATTTCTCCCCAGGCCTCTGTTGAAAATTAGCTTTGTTCCAAGTCAGACTTTCCTGGTAAACAAATGTTAAAATAAATAAAAGAAATCCCTAGAATTAAAACAACTGGCTATATAGTCCTGCATCTTGTTAACCTTTGTAGCCATACTTTCACACTGAGGTAATTACTAAATTTATCTGTATAATTAATCCTGTCTCTTCAGCTGAAATCTCCATCATAAATGACCAAGCCCAAACATTGCCTGCAGTCATTCCTTGCCCCAAAATATATGGCTCTACATTTATGATTAAATTACAACTTTCATCTTTTACTTCACATTGTCCCTATGTTACCCATTTCTATAATCTAGCAGTATCAATCCTGCCTTTGAGTGATCCGTAAACAAGATTGCTTTATTCTTGAAGTCCACTGCAGTGTTACAAATACATCAACTGAGTGATATAGGCTAATACGGATGTCTGAGGATAAACACTCACCTTTTTCACCTTGCCAGATAATTTACCTTTCCCTTTTACTCTTTGATGCCTCCTTTAAAAAAATCCTCATTGCAGTCATAATACTTGTTCCATTTCAAACAAATTTTCTACCTGTCTTCTAGTCAACAGAAATAAAAAATCTTACTGAAATATAAAAAAATATATTTCCACCGAGTAATTCATATCTAACTTCTAGTTATGTTTCTGTTCAATATATTAAATTCAGTCTGTCAATATCTCTCTTCTGCAAATCCACGATAAGTATTAATTTTCTAACAGTTTTCTTGGGTATATGCTGTCTGGTGTCTGTATATTCTGAGTTGGACCTGGGTTTGTGTCACTATTAAGTATTATGGTTATGGGGCTATCATGGTACAGGTGGAGGCAGTTTTGCTTGATTTTATGTTTAATACTCAATTCGTGAATAAATGGCTGTTGATTTAGATAATTGTACTTGAATAGTAGGATATATGAGTGATGATAACAGACAGAGTGTGCTTGGGATATGAAGTTCAGGAGTATTTTGCTCGTTGACCACAATATAAATATTTTGTTGGAATAGTGAGGGTAATGGATGTTGGTAGGATGTTAAGTGTGCAAGTAAGAGAAGAAATACTAGTGTGAGGAATTGTAGGAGAAACATGTTTTTGAAATGTAAGAAACAGAGGAAGGTGAAAGGATAGAGGATGAGGATGTAGTTAAGAAAGGAAGTATACATGATTTATTTGGGAAAATTAGAAGCTGAAATGTAGACTCATAGACTTAGAGGTACTGCTGGGGAGGTGTCTGAGTAGGAGTGGATATAGTACGAAGCAGTATGGGGAGAAAGGCTCTTGGGAATTATGCTAAAAATTAGATGGGACATAGAAAATCAGGTGAATAGAAACAGCAATGTTTCTATAAATGTAGCAAAGTTGTTTTGGGAGGTTTAGAAAATAGGTGTCATGGGTGAAAAGTGTATGTGGGAGGAATCATGTTATAGTAAAGAGAGGTGGGTGGGAATTTGGGTAGGATAGGGGAGCAAAGAAAAGCCACATGTAGTGGCCTTCTCACCCTCAGGCCAAATATTACAGAATGCAATCAGTTTTATAGTCAATGTTGAGCAATCAGGAAGAAGACACAAAGTAGACCAGGTCTTCTTTCATTTACTGAATGTAGACACCGGGAAGCTGGGTAGATAAAGTAACTAGCATATAAATTATAATCTAATTGGGAAGAGAAAGGATGGTGGTCAACTTGGTAAACGGTCCTTAGTGTACAAGGACCTCTCCTTTGGGGGGAATGTCACAGCCACTTTTCAGCACAGAGCATTCACATATTTGACTAGTTGAAGTTACTATACAACAAGACTATTCATGTTAAACCTGGTTACATTGCACAGTGCCAAAAATCTCAGTGAAAATATTTTCAAATGTACACCTTGTGGAAGAACCCATGCTGTTTAAGGGACAGTGACTGATATAATGTCCAGAGGCTCTGTAAGGAAATATAGACAGAAAAACACTACTATACCGAAGTATTATATGTTGGCAATACATAGATTATTTCTAGAGATGAAGGAAGGAACACAATGAATCTATGTAATAGAAGATGGGCTAGTCTAAGAGTAGAGATAGCAAAGTTTACGAATGTAAGAGCAAAATAGCTTTTGCATGATGTATAGTGATAAAGAACCACATTGTTACACTGCATAGAGCTCTACAGAGAAAATTAACAGAACATAACAAACCCTATAACATTTTATAGTCATTCTTTCCAAAATATGTCTGGCACACTCCAGGGTAATTTTAAGGGTTGAATACAGGCTTGGGCAATGACTAATAAAGAAGTTAGACTTAAATTGGCAAGATCCTTTCTTAAACAATGGTATTTCCTTTGTCTCCCTCCATTCATCAACTCTTTAAACATTGAACTTTATATATTTGGGTGCTTGAGTTCAAGCAACTTTAAAGCATGCATAAATAATAACTCGTAATAAACTAATAAAACACGAACTACATATAATAACAATAACATAGGTAAAAGGCAAAAACAAATGTCATTACCAAAGACAGATGTAATTGCACATAATGCAAGTAAGCCACATTTTCACTTATATCTGAAGTTAGTCTGTGCATGTTTAAATGTAATCCGTCTAACACATAAGCCTTATATTCTACTCATTTCTTAACTACAGACTGAACTTTCAAAAGATTGGTTATACCACTCATTTACATTTCCCGCTCATATTCAGTCTTTCTGTACCATTTTTTGGTAACTGTCTATCATTCCTCATAAAACGGAATAGCAAAATAAATATTTAGTATATTTTGCTGTTCACCACAGCAAATCAGATTCTTCAGCGTCTTTCGTGTTATTTCTCTTTTTAAATAACAAATTGCTTTCAGCCATCACCGATTGTACATGCTGCTTGCTTTTGTTCTCCTTATCCTTTAATGAACTCTTGTATTTTACTAACAGATACTCATTTTTCCTTTAATTTATTTTTTATCAGTCATAAATATGTTTTTTTACTTTTTTGGTTGCTTTTTGCTTCCCACTGCATGATGTACATCAGAGCCACTCTTGGTCACTGTCCCATTCATCCTTCATCATCTGAGAGACAGCTGAGAGGGCCGTCACTGTGGCTGCCATCTGGGCGTGGCTTGAGTTTTTCCTACTTTATGTTTAGCCCTAATGCCCATATGTGCCGATTCATATCCAGTGGGCCGACATGCAATGAGCCTTTACAATGCATGCCACACCACTCTGTGATGGCATGGGTTGTCCTTGCCCCTGTTTGTAGACAGTCACCTCCTCCCCCATGCCAGCTGTGGAGCTCAAGGTGTTATTTGAACTCAGGTCACCTGAGTTGTAGTCATGTGCTTTATCCATCTTCACAAATGAAACTGGTTAATTCTACATTTGCCATTCTTATTTACCCTTGGCAGATTAAATATTTTACTTATTTTACTTCTCTTAATAACAACATTCACACCATTATATAAAGCATTTATATCATACTCTTATAACTTGTCTTCCCCTTTAACTTTCTGCCATTGCGCTAAATCTTTTCTCTTTATCCCTCAAACTATTGCACTTAACTACCTCTAATGTATCTATTTACTCTGACTATACACAGGGTTTCCATATTCTAAATTACCACAGCTAAAGTCAAATTAAAATTTCAGTTAAAACGTCCTACTCTATACTCTAACAATCCATTTTTCTTTTTGTCCAACCTTTAAATGACTCTTTAATTATGCACTAATCCATTCTTGCATCTGGAGGTCTGCACAACAGTACTCAAATGAATGTCTTTACTACTGCCTAGGAAATGGAAATATTTCACAGTATTAACCCTTAAGACTACCTGTTCAGAAATAACTCAGTTCTTTGACAACATAACTGGGCTACCATCATTATTGATCACATTCCACTGTACAACATGTACCCTGAAATATCCACAGTCATTCCCAGTCTATGAAATGGGGCACTCAGTTCTCAAATTTCCACATAATATCCATTGTAATGAGAATTTCCTCAGACTCGCTAACTTCATTCCACATGCTCGTAATATTGAGTGATGTTCTTTCTTCCTACCACTGCCTGTTACCTTCTCTCAATGTAAAAATAATTATCCATATTCCTTGCATTATCTCCTCTCCATGTATAATGCTTACAGGAATGATTTTACTTTGTAAAATGCATCAGACAATCCAGATTTAGTCTCTAGTACTTAAAATGCAAATATTCACTATAAAATACACTAATTCTTTTGTCATATATACAGCCTTACAAAAATGTTATTAGGTCTTTGATTCTAGAGTATGTTGATTTCCCAAAGATCAACTGACCACTTTCTCACTTCCCATCCGTTCTTCTCCCATTCTCTAAAAATTATGTTATTTAGCCAAAAGGCTCATTGAGTAGCATTATCAATTAATAGTAGGAGGTTCCCCAGTTTGTTTCGTGGCAGTTTTGCCTTCTGTGTTGAGTCAGCATGTCCTCCATTTGCTAGCATGGATGTTTTCCATGTGCTCCATATTCCTCCCACATCCTAAGAACAATGCAGTAAGCTGATTGGTGATTTCAAAATTGTCTGTAGGTGTATGAGGATATGTGATGCAGAAGAAAAGTCTGACAATTTACTTCTATTTCCCTCCACCTAGTAAACTCTGTGGGTAGTGGCAGCTGAAAGTCATAAGTGTGGATGGATTGATATATATATATATATATATATATATATATATATATATATATATATATAGACTAATATATATATATAGACTGCCCATACATGTCAAGCAGAACACCTCCTTGGCCCTCTTCAAAACAAACCTTGATGACTGGATGGGAGATAGGAAATTTACCCCGGGGATCACGTCGGTTGCCCTGCTAGACGGGGGTCCAAGGAAGTAAATATTATGGGAAGAAATAGTCAGGGAATTGTTATGGCTAGGCTTGTATAGGCCCTAGGGCCGATAGCCGAGTACCAAACTATGAATATATATATATATATCACACCAAACACTCTAACACTTAATTACAAAATACATGGGCTTTATTAGTAGAATAAACATCCAACAAACAAAGCAGATTGTGATTTCACCTTAACCAAGGCTTTATCAATGCTATCATTACCATTAGTTCTATCATTTTTATAGTAAACTGTTTTTGACACCCTTCAATCTTGTGATTAACATTTCTTACATACATTCTGTTGCATTTAATGCTTACATATATTAAAAATAATTTTAATACATATTATAAAATATTTTTTAAATATAACATAAACCAACAGTGCATTTTATTAAACTTACACTTTTTACCTTTTTCACAAAGTTGAACATCCATCACCTTGTGTTGTGGACTGGATATTTATAAACATAGAAAAAATGAGTCAAATCATTTAATTCAATCCTGGTTGGATCATGGCCCCTAAATATATAATCCACTTTTGTTCCTTTTTATCCAATTTCCTACTTTTTTGTGTGTTAGTCATAAGGCGACTAGGAATTATTTTATCAATACCAATAAATGTAAACATCACTCCTTTATGATTTAATGCATATTTATATGATGCACTTATTTCCATTTTGCATCAAATATCACTTGTATGCAAAGGGATAACATCAGTGAAGCTGCGTCTTGTATTCCTTGCAATTTAAACATAAATTGTTCATTATCACAACTGACCTCAGGTTTGAGCTTCACACCCAGGTACCATTCACTCTAAATAATATTTTTTTCAAGCTATAAGATGCCATTGTACAGAAAATGACTGACATTAACAATCGGCTTGGTTTCTGGAGACATTCCAAGGGGATCCAGTACCTGACAGCCTGGGAAGACATGACTTGACAGAACACGATGCTTTGCCAGAGATGGCCTTCATCTGTCTCCCCTGGGCTTCAAGCTTCTGGCAAAGGCTTTTGCCACCCCTTAGTGCCTTTTTTAGGCAAAGTCATGAGGACAAAATTACCAATGTGAAAAATTCTTCTAAATGAAATTTAAAGATCATGCTGATAAATGCTAGGAGTCTTAACATGAAACTGCACTCACTGCAAGCATTCCTCACTCCGGATGATGCTGACATTTGTGCAGTCTGAAACCTGGTTTAAAGCTGCGGACAGCACCCCAGCCTTACCAGGTTACTCATCCTACCATACTTTCAGACCCCAAATGGAGGCCTACAAAGCCAAAGGAGGTGGGGTTTCAATATTTATCAAAGGCATACACACCACCGGGCAGGTCAAGCAGTATGATGCACAGGAGACACTCCAGGTGCAGGTAGCTGTTGACAAAACAACTATTCAAATCGTAGCTAGCTACAGACCCCCAATCATGACTCAGGATGCCCACTCCACCTATCTGGACATACTTGAATCCATCAAAATTCAACCCTCTACCCTGATTCTGGGTGACTTTAACTAACCAGCCATAGATTGGAAGGCCTGTTGTAGCCCAAACATGAATGCCCTGAGATTCCTCAACTTCCTCAATGCCTATGCATTGAATCAGCTGGTCAACACCCCCATGAGAGGTGAAAATATCCTGGACCTGGTACAAACCAAGATGACTAGCCAATGTAGCACTCCTACAGTGTCATCCTTCTTGGTAAGATTTGACCATAAAGTGATCACTTTCAAAGTCACTGTCTCCCATGACCCCCCCCCCCCCTTGCCAGGGTCAAACAAGAAAACTTTTCCAAAGCTGATTACAACCTCCTGAGAGCAGGTATAAGCAGTTTTACAGCCACCATCCCTTCAGTTGGAATTGGCACTAATGTCCAAGCCTACTCCAAAAAACTATATGAGCACCTACATTGCTTCATGGACTCAGCAATACCTGACAGAATCAAAGCATCTTCCGCAAAGAAGACTAAACCTGTCTGGTTGACAGCAGCAATAAACTAATTCTATAATAAAAAGAAACAGTTGATGTCCAGGACCAAGAAGAAGCAGGTGCCAAGTTGGAAGCAATTTCTCCTTTGTCTGAACAAGCAAATAAGGTCACTAGTGAAATCCTCTAAGGCTAACTTTGAGTCCAGTTTGGCCACATCCACTAAAGACAATCAGAAGGCCTTCTTTACTTATGTCTGCAATATCAAAGGTAACATCCAAATCTGCTCTGAACTGGTGGTCAAGAATACCACATATACAAATACCGTAGATATAGCCAACCTGCTGGCAGACAGGTTCAGTGAGTTCACCCCCTACCCCCATCAGTAAACCAGGACATCCCCAGCACTTGACCCCCCCCCCTCATCAACAGAGAGCAGGTCATTAACACCCTCTCAAAGGTATAAAATACAGCCAACATGGGACCCAACAACATCCCTGGCTATGTCCTACATGAACTCAAGCAAGAGCTCTCAACACCATTAGGCACTATATTCAACCAAAGCCTGAGCACCGACCTCATCCCAGCTGAAAAGAGGACAGTCACTCTCATCCCTCTACACAAAGGTGGAACATCCACTGACCCAGGCAATTATAGCAAGGACATTGGCAACCTCCAAATGATTGACCTCACACAGTTTGGTTTTGTCAAAGGGAGCTCTTGCCTGTTAAACTTGGTCAACTTCTTTAAAACAGTCACCAAAGTCATGGATGAGGGGAAGACAGCACACAACGCCTACCTTGACCTAGCAAAACCCTTTGACACTATTCCCCACTCAAGCGTAATAGATAAACTCTCTCAGCTAGGCATCAATCCTTATGCCACCAGATGGGTAGCTAACTGGCTCACTGCTAGAATGCACTCAGTCAAAATAGGGGAAGCCACCTCTAGTAGTAGACCTGTAACGAGTGGCATACCCCAAAGATTGGTCTTGGGCCCTCTACTGTTTGGGATACACTTTTCTGAGGTGCAAGCCAAAACCAGTGGCCTGTGGCTGACCAAGGTTGCAGATGACTGGAAGCTGGGTGCTGTCTTAAATTCCCCTAGTGATGTGGACATCCTCCAAGAGGGCCTTATCCACACTAATGACTGGTGCCAGAAGCATGGCCTCAAACTGAATGGCAAGAAATGCATCCCCTTTGGGGAAAATGGAATACCCACTAATTATCACAATAATAACAATGTACTAAGCACACAATCAGTCATGAGGGACTTGGGCACCAAGTTGATAGCAGCCTGACGTTTGACCACCATGTTGCCTCTGTTATACGGAAGGTTTTCTACATGGCCCATCTCATAAGTAAGGGTATTTAATTGAGGAACAAGGAAGTCATAACATCCCTGTACTCCTCCCTTATCAGACCCATTATCGAGTACAACGTCCCCTTGGCATGTTCCTTGCCAAGCACATGCAGCAGCTGGACAGACCACAGAGGTTCCTGAGCAGGAAAATCGAGGGTCTCAAACATCTATCCTATATAGATAGGCTAAAAGCCCTGTCCCTGTATTCAGTCTCAGACTGCTCAGAGATGACCTGTGTCTGGCATACAAGGTCATCTCAGACCCAGCCTTGATGAATTTGCTGCATATCTATAAGTCAAGCTCCACTTATGAAACCTGCACGCAAGACCTCAACCTGGTCTGTGAGATTAATATAACTTGTTGGCAGGATAGATTTGTGTCCCAAAGAATCCTCCATCTGTGGAATAGACTCCCCCTCCATGTCAAGCAGAGTACCTCACTAGCCTTCTTTAAGAGGAACCTGAATGGATGGGAAACAGAAAATACACCCCCTGGGATCTCACCTGTGACCCTGCTGGACAGGGGAAACAGGTGCTGACTTTGTGGGAACATGGGCAAAATTCTTGGCTAGGCTTATAAGGGCCTCCGGTCCACTAATCTAGTATTGTCCTATGATCCTGTGAACCTATGAACCTTTGTTGACACTGTAAACAAGTCCCAAAAATGCTTTATCAATAATATTACATTTTTCCTGTGTACTTCTCAGATGTAGATCCATCCATTCAGCTCATTGCTGTTTCCTTTTCAGTAACTCAGGGACAATATTTTTCAGAATATTAGAAAGGATGGTGTGTAAGTAAAGAATTAGGAACAACTAGACAAGGTATTTTTCCATGTGGTAATTGTTCACAGTGTGATCAAATATGTAAAACACAATTTTTTACATCAATAAATACGGCACGTACATATGCTATTAAGATGTTTATTAATTGTGTGTTGGAATGGATTGTTTATATGGCAGTTTGTCAGTGTGGTGCATTTTATGTAGGGCAGACCTCCTTTAGGTGGAAACAAATTGCACCATGTAAATTGCTGAAGCTGAAAAGAAAACCTTCTCCCAATATATTGTTAAATCTGACCAAACAACAAACGTCTTTGCAAACATACAAGAAACCCATCAAAACTATCTTCTGGTACTTTTTGTATAACCTCTTAAACCCTGATCATGCCTCACAACCAACTCATTTCGTTAACAAAAGAGGAGTTTGAAAATTTATATATATTCTTCTTTTATTTTCTGCCAAGTGGTAGTTATTTTTGTTCCTGATTCTCATGAGTTATTTATTGGCTAGAGATAGCCAAGGAAGAGGATTGGATTTGACTATATTTCACCTCAGTGAATCTAATTTTTTGAATATTTAGAAATACTTTGTTGAATTCTGATATAGCTTTATTCAGTGAACATATTTCTAATATAGACCACTTACAATTCTCCCGGTCTATGACATATTGTCCAATGGCTATTCAGTGAATATCCATTTATTGAATACCTATTTATCAAAGCTGCTCTTCAGTGAGCGGCGGATTTTAACTACAGCAAACAAGAGGTTGGCCACCGTTTGGAATTTGCCCTTTTCCCCACTGTAGGGTGATCTCTGAGTTGGTATATTTAGTTGGGGGGGGGGTTGTGGGGGGCATAGCCCCCACCTTGGCAGGTTTTAAATTTTTGTTTTTTTTGTGGTCACTCAGTTGGCCAACTACTTGTGTACCCTAGTTAAAATCCTACATTTGCTGAAGAGTGGCTTTGATGAATAGGTATTCGACGTATGGGTATTTGCTGAGTAGCCAATCGACAAAATGTCATAGACCCCAGTTCTCCTGGATAGCAATAGAAGTATGAATACTAGATTCTAGTACTTGCAAACTGTGTTATAGTGGTGGTGCTCATGTCTATAGGTGTGGAATCTATTAGTAAAGATAGGAAGATGAATCCTTAAGGTATCTGGTAGAGTGTCTGCACAGATTGTTTTACTTGGGTCTGAAGTCAAGATCCAGCCTAGAATAGATGTTCTTCTAGTATCTTTATTATGTCTAGTTAGGGTCTGAAGTGATTGAGTAAAAACACATAGGTTAAAAGTGTTTATGGGAGATTCAGTGCAAAATGTAGACTAGCCTATGTTTAAATTGTCTAGGATGATGGTTTCCTGGGGAATGTTAAAAGAAGCCCAGGCAACATCAGGAATGTTGTTTCCAGAGGGTATATATACTGCAGTAATACATACACTTTAGTGTCTGCTAATTTTTAAGAAGGAGATGAGAAGTTCAGCATGCTGAAAAGAGAGAGAGAGACAGATAGAAAAACAGGGTCAGTTTATTTGTGTTGGAGTAGATAATTGGTACTCCACCACCTTTTTTATTTGTTCTGTCTGCTCTCAGAATATCACAATCATGGAGTAGTATTTCTTCATTTTTAATTTCTGGTATATGCCAAGTTCCGGGTTTCAGTGAGAACTAATTTATCTGTGGAAGGCTATCAAAGCATGTAATTCAGTAAGCGTATTATGCATACTTCTTGGATTACAGTTTAGTAACAGCAAAGCTTCTGTTTTTATGTGAGCTGGTAGAATGTAGGCGAGTATTATGTTTTGTAGATGAGATATATGTGGAGAGAGGTTGTTGACATAGGCGTTTGGGATGAATGGCCCCTGGCAGTGCAAAAGGTTATGCATGTATTAATGAAGGGATCAAGCCATTTTGTTTTTCAATGGTGTTTTAGGGCTACTTTATGGAGTAGAGTGGTTTGCTAACAAAGATGCATATAAGAATGATAAGGATGGGAGACAAGTAGTGATTTACATGATGAGACTGAGTCTTTCCAATCTGAACTACTTTTTAGGAGTTCTAAGCATGGATGTCAAGATTTATCTTTTCTTCCACCAGTTTGCTTCCTGTTAACAACAATAGTTCACTTTAACATTCCTTTATTTTAATCAGTATAATTTATCAATGAAACAGCTCTGTCAGAAAGGACTAAATAGTAAGGTACATTTAAAAAAGGTTAAACATAGAAGACCACCTCGAGAGCAAAGTGAAGCTCAAGAGGGAAACCTCGACATCCATGTTGATAACTTATAATAAGTAATTATGATTGTAAAGTTACAATCATAAGGCTTTGTAGTACATGGAGCTTTATGTGTTCAGTGTGCTTAGCATTACATTTGAGCACTGTAGGAGTGTGAAGTGTTTTACAAATTTGAAAGCTGTAGAATTTTTAGCTCAACTACATAGATAGTGGCAGGAAGCTGTGCCCTCCAATTCTTCAAAAGCTGTTAGACACTTCTCTGTGCCACACACTTGTGTGACAGTGCAAAGAGTCTGATAGCTTTTGAAGTGGACTTCTCTGTCCTATACTCACTCTTGTGTGTGACAGTGCACAGAGTCTGATAGCTTTTAAAGCTGTTTTAGCTTCTTGACATTGTTTTGTGGTGACCTGCACTGGTTGCTGTCATGTTCTAGATGAAACTATAGCTTGACAGTACTGACAGGTGTTTAAAAACCTTACATACTATTCTTACATCAGAAAGTTGCTCAACAAAGTTGCATTTTCCCCAGATTACCATGTTCCATGCAATATAATGTAATTAGCATTGTGGTGAATGGGGTTGGTTTTGTTTTTGTGTTTTTAACTAATACATGAGATCAGACACTATAAAAGTAGTCTTCTTACATGATGTAGACTATATATCCCTTCTCAGAACAATCCAACTTTAAGCGTGTAAACACACAAAAGCACATATCTCTCGATAAAACTATACTTGGCTGCACTTCCCTAAGAGAAAACACAGAAACCATGTTTGTGACAGAAAATCTATCTGTCCAGTGGAATGCAGTCCAGCTTTCAGAACTGGTCTATTTATTGTATAGGACAAAGGTGACTGTGTACATAAAGGTATAAGAAACAAATCACCTGATTTATATCATCCAATTACATTTCTTTTTTCCTGTATTAGCATTTTTATAATACACTTTAACTTGTACTAAAGGCATAAGTAAAGTACTGATCAGTATCAGTTACATGTATTAAAAGGTTACGTTAAAAAATCTATATATAGGACAGCATAACAAAATGAAACACAGGAAGCCAAAAGCTACTTGTAAGAGAAGCATTTTGCTAGTTAATATTTTATGAGTTTTGCCTATCAAAGACACTGCAGTGACTTTCTCAGTTTTCTTTCATCTACTATATTGAAATTATTCTAAAATATATGATTGCATGACACCTGTAGCATTTTTAGGATACAGATCAAGTAGTTTTGTAGATAAAAGTGTAGCTTGCATCCAGGCTCAGGTATGATCTTGTATAGGACTATATAAATACGTGAAGTGAATAGTATAATATGAATTTAAAAGTGAACAGAGAAAATAATGCATATGTTGTTTGCAATGCAGTCCATTATTCAGTTATAAATATACCAAGAAGTTGTTTTGCTCATGTTTCTACTTATGTGATTTCAAATGAAAAGCAAAAGCTTGATGTGTTAATTTCCCATCTTGGACAGTTTCCATAGCTATAATTTTAAGGAAATAGACCATAGGATTGGAAAGTATTTTTTCCTCCACCATTTAACATTTTGTCTACACTTAAATTACTGCTTGGTCCAGTTTTGGGGACATCTGCCTGAACATTGGATGGTATGTACATCCAATAGAATGAAGGAGCAGGGCATTATCCCACAGCGTGTTCTGTGTTCCCATACGATTATTACACAGAAACAAAACATTTTTGACCGTCTTGTCCCTCCAGTCACTTATAACACAAATACTACAATGTTTACTTTCTTTGACATCTGGTATGATGATAAGGTTATCTTTTTCATTAACTCCCTCTGATTTAGTTTTTATGTTCAAACAGCATTTAAAGTACTGAAGAACTTTTGTCTTGAAAGAAAAATAAATGTAATGGCTTTTGCTTAAGTTTATTTCTTTGTATCTGATAACCAAGAAATAGCACTGATCCATGTGAACCTTATTTAGACTCAGCCTAGGAGCACTGTCTGGTTAAGGGGACTTGCTCGCAATCACACAGTTAGGCAAATGGATGCTGAGGGCACCAAAGCCTGGACCATAGGCAACAGCCTATTGGCAGTTCATAGACCTAATACTTTGTGCTAACCAGCAGAGAATGGTAGGCTTAGAACTATAGTTCAAGTTTATTGTAGTGATTTCAACAAAGCACTTAAAATAAATTTTAAATATGCAAGCACCTCAGTTATAAATATAACATAACTAGGCTTAAGAAGTGCTACTAAATCAAATAAATATCAAGTAAATTAAAATGATTTAAAATTATAAACACAAAAATGCATTGATTATTTAAAAATAAATACATACTGTGATATAGTTGGTTGACTATGTAATAAGCAAGTATGGGTATTCCTCCAATAACCAGTATGTCTCTCACCCTGGACATAGCACCTTCAGTGCCCTATTAATAGTCACTAATGACCTCCACATAAGTAAGGACTCCTTCCAACTGTTTAGTTCCTTCTTAATGGACCTCAAGAGAGCATTTGACTTAATCAGATATTCTAACCTCTTAACCAAACTACAAAAACTAGGTTTTGGTAAAGGTCCTGAAATAGTTTTTGTATTTGTTTTTGTGAAAAGGCTGGAACATTTTCCAGTAAAGATCATACTACTAAATGAGCACCCAAAGGCTCCATTCTGACCCATTTTATATACCATGGTTTATCTGTATTCTCATTTTAGAGTTACCACCCCTTATTTATCTCTGTCCTCATCTTAGAGTTACTGTTCCCTTCTGTGACAGATTATGCCCATGATCTTTTGGTTCTCAGATACCGCTCTTCATCTAGCCATATGCAATGTCTACTACAGGATCATTTTTCCAAACTCTGGCACTGGCACCCATGGCTACTGAACATAAACAAGTAAAAACCATGCAAACCAACAAGAGGAAACACACACACACACTGTAAAAATCAAATGAACAATGAATATGAGCAGAGAAAACATGCAAAATCCATTTATTAACAAAATAATGAGCACTTTTTTGTTAATAAATGGATTTTGCCTGTTTTCTCTGCTCATATTCATTGTTTCTTTGGATTTTTACAAGTAAAAACAAGGCAATGCTCTTTTGAATCAACCAATGATTGATTGAAAAAGGACCCATTCCTTATCAAGAACCCCAAAGATCAAATGAACTAGTAGCCGGCTCATGGCATACAGGGATAAAGCCCTGAGTTTATTGCAGGTGGCCTGAGTTCAAGTAATGGGTCAGGTGACTGTAGATACTAGCCAGGAAGGATGGGAGTGAACAGTCATTGTTGGCTCTCATCTTTGTGGAGGGATGGGAAGGGGGGGCCAGCTTTGTCTCACAGCAAGTGTAACAACTAGAAAAAAGCACTTGGTGTTGCTAGGTGCAGTTTGAGTCAGCCAAGCCCAAGTTGTTGTGGTGCTTTTAGTCATAAAAGTCAAGGGGGATCCAGTGTGTGGAATTGTGCTACCTCTCAGCAAACAGCAATAGTGGGGTAAGGGGTGGGAGTTCATACACCTACTCCCCAGGAACAGCAAACTGACTGGACTCTTGCCAGTAAACTGAAGGGCTAACCAGGATTCCCAGCCAGGAATGAATCGGATATAAAGCTCTCACTCTGCCCAGAAATGACTATCTCCTATGTCACCAGAATGAATTGGTTGAATGGGTATCAGTAGTGAAGCATTTAGACAAGTTCCTCAGGGAAGTGATACAAAACAATGTTGAGCTGGTTGAACATTTCAAGTACCTGGAATTCTGATTAAACAGTATGCGATCCAATTTATATCATACCTCCTGGTTTATCAATGTTTCTAACCAGTTAACATATGCATGCAGAGAAATTAGACCTCTCCTTGCTGAAGCCTGGCCAGCTCTAGGCCTGTGATATTGGGCCTCAGAACACCCCTGGGCGTGCATTATTTACACAGTACCACACACCTTGGGGGGCATTATTGGTTGCATATATATATTTCATGAGTACCTAATTATATCTGTACATTCTTTGAAATATCATTTTTTCCCCCTAAATGATGTACTTTGTGTTGCTTATATGTCTAACTACTGTATAGTATTGTTATTAGAGCTTTTCTCTTGGGCCTGTGCTGAAAAGGGGTTACATGCCCAGTCAGACTTTCCTAGTAAACAAATGCAAACAAGCAAACAAATAAATATTTTTAAATGAATTGAAGTAATTTGTAACTCTGGTAGATATTATAATGGCCAATTGTCAGAATGCAGGTTGTTTGGTCATGTGGGAAAATATTTATGCTGTAGAAAGAGAAAGAAAATGACATGGACTAGCCATCATGGGTAAAATAAGCGTTTGTAATTCTAAACACAACTTTAAGTGACCTGCTGCATGATAGAAATAATTGAAATACTAAATGAATGGCATTGAAACAGGAATGCTAGCAGAAGGAGTGGGATGGAAAGGATCTGCAGGTAGAGAAAGATTTGGTCAGATGGTTCCTAAGCCTGCATATGTGAAGCATTAATCAAGGTGTGTCTTCTTAGTCCATAGATCTGAACAAGTTGCCACAGAATTTTCACCCTGTGGTGGCTGGTTACAGTGGTGGATGCACAGGCACAGTGTTAGGTTCAAGTGTGATCATGGAAACAAAACAGAACAGTTATTACTGGTGCTGACCATGGTTTAAACAGTGTTCTTCCAGACACACTCAGCATTTTAAAATAGTAAATGTAGACAGTTGTGGTGACACTTCTGTTTTATTTAGATATCTTGGTTTTGCTGCACTCATTTTCAAAAGTGAAGAAGTACAGAGGTGCAAAAATCAAAACAAAGAGTTGTCCTTTTCTGCACTGCAACACAGAAGCTCACATTGCTTGTTGTTCATACGTCAGTCAATGCAAGGGCTTTAGAAGTGTCAATCCTCCTTGTCATCTGTAAATCAAACTGTACATATGGCTGACTGGAAACAGTCTCATGACCTTCCTAGTTGCCATAACTGGCATATGTTGTTCCTTTTGAAATGTAGACACAAAAACCAACATAGGTTTATGATACAACATAGGTTTATGATACAATGTATGTTTGATACAACATAGGTTTATGATACAACATAGGTTTATGATGCAGCTACTGGCAGCATAAGTTCTTCTCATTTCCTAGTGATGATTTTGTAAACCCTGTCCATAGCACCATCTTGGTTTTCATATAATCTTCCAAACCCAAACATTCTCCTTGCAGTACTCCAGTCAGCCTCAAATTATTCCTTCATGCTTTGTCTTACATTGTGACCACTTTTGCCATGCATATCCTACTTGACCACCAAGATTATTCATCATATTTTACCTTTCTATTACTTGTTGCTATACAACCACTTATGGTAAGTTATTAATCATGCCAAAGCTCAATACCATCAACTTCAAATTGTTCTCAGTATTCTATCCAGTAATCAGATATGTACTATAAACTAAACTTCACCCCTCCAGTCTCATTATCTCCTAAGCATTCAGATCAATGTTCCTTTTCCCTTTTACTGTCTCTGGGATATTTCTTCAAAGGGTGTCTATCATCTTGATTCTGTCTATACACATTTCATCAGCAGTGCTCATTAAATCATCTCTTTCTCTCTTTTAGGCCATCAACACCACCCTGTGGCTTTCTCTAACTTGCTCACTATCACTCATAATTAATTTGAATCGTAGCTGTGAAATGTATAATGTTAATTCTCCTCACAAAATGGAAAAAATATGGATGACATGCAACCTCCTCAAGCAAAGTGGGACTTCTGCTATAAGACGGTCTTAGTCCCAATACTGAATGTAGATATAAAACCAGAGTGGCATGGATCAAAGAAGCCACTGGATGTTAGAAAACAATATATCTGAATATGAAATATTTTCTTAATAAGCATGATGATGGAAGTTAAGAATTGTCACCCTAATTTTCATTTCTACCAAAAAAAAAAAATCAATTTAGCCACTTGATCAAAGAATCATTAACAGCTGGAAACAAAGATGCATCTGTGCACTGTGAGAGAAATTCCCCAGGATTCAATAAACTCCATGCAGGAATAGTGCTATTCCTGCACAGAGTGGTTCGTGTCCATGTAGCCACAGCAGCGTGCCTTGCATATTCATGAAGGCATGCTGCTGTTAAGTGCATGGACTATGAAGACGCCCCTTGCACACACAAAGTGCACACTTTTTACATACATTTCAGTGTCCCCGGACACTGAAAGCAAAAACAAAAGTTCTTTCAGTGTCCGTGGACACTGAAATATGTAGTAGATCAGGAAATAAATGCAGGGTGTGTGTGACAGGTCTGTCACACACCCCCTGCATTGTCAAAGTGACATACGCTGCTTTACCTCGAAACTGCACAGATCTCTGCTGAATGTCATGAGTGCTGGTTCTCTGAATGTTCAGAGTGCTGGCTCACATATTTGGCAGGCATACCTCACAAATGCACAGATCCTCGCAGAATTTCCAGAGTTCTGGCTCACATATTTGCCAGGCATACTTTGCAAATGCACAGATCTTCACTGAATGTCCAGAGTGCTGGCTCACATATTTGGCAGGCATACTTTGCAAATGCACAAATCTTTCCTGAATGTCCAGAGTGCTGGCATACATATTTGGCAGGCATACCTCGCAAATGCACAGACCCTAGCAGACTGTCCAGAGTGGTGGCTCACATATTTGGCCAGACATGCCGTGTAAATACACAAATCTTTCTTGAATGTCCAGAGTGCTGGCTCACGTATTTTCCCAGGCATACCTTGCAAATGCAGAGATCTTTGCTGAATGTCCAGAGTGCTATCTCACATATTTGGTCAGCCCCATACTCTCAGGTGCACAGATCCTTGCAGATTGTCCAGCTTTGTTTCATGTATGCATATAGAAATAGTAACAGACATTTGAGTATCAGATTTCATACCCCACATAAAATACATAGTAATGCACAACATGTGAAATATTGCTTTGACCAATGTAGAAAGCTGATAGATTGACAGGTTGTGCATTGCTAAATGTTGCATATTAGTATTGTGGATATATTTCAGTAAAGTGTTTATATACATTTTTTTACATATAAGTGGTATTTAAGCATAACTGAACATGTTTGCGCTTCAGGTTGTAAGAGCTGAATACAAAATTATAGGCAAAATCTTCAACAACGGATTAGAGCAGAGGTTACAGCTCCGGATTTGTGTGTAGGAGTTTAGGGCTTGAGTACCAAGGCAGGCCATTCCCAATGGGAAGGCAGCGTTAAATTAATTTTATTTTTCTCAGTGATGTAGTAATTGATAATTGTTAACCAAGGTAGTGTAGCTGTTCCAAAATGGCAATGTCAGTAGCTATATGATGTAAACTGTGCTATCACCCTTTTTTATTTTCCCTTTCTTTTTTTAAATTAAGGCATGTTTAAGTGGGGTTTAAGCAGCGCTAAGTGATGCTAAGCAGGATTAAACACCTTTAGGGCTAAGTGGCTTTTAGCATCGCTTAGAGTCGTGCAACCCCATGTAAACCCACTTACAACTGCTTAAAACTGCTCTAATCCCTCTGTCTCCAGCAGCCACTGTTCTGCCTAGCAACAAAATGATTGGCCCCAGCAAGTTTCGAAACCATGTCCCCCTCTACACTGCAGTCAGAAAAACTACAGCTACTCAATATGAGCTGTGAGGGTTACTAGTGTTGTAGTAAATATAACATGCATAATGGTCTTCTGAAGAATCAATAATACTTTGCTATATATATATATATATATATATATATATATATATATATATATATATATATATACTGAGACTGTACCAAGAGGCTGGTGAGTAAAAATCTATTTTGCTGTACATTGTGCAAATAAATAAGAAGTACATTGTGTAGTGCTAGTAGGTATACTGTTACTGTGTTAACTGACTAAAGTATGTCCAACTAATATTGATGTGAAATAAACATCTACCACAAACTGCTGTGTTTACTCTGGCAAGTTGTTGTAGACTTAGAATGGAGCTGTAAAACAAGATATAAATGCCCTGTGTTAACCTTTGCTTTCCAGATTGTAGTAATTCAAAGGATTAATGCACAGTACACTAACTCTTTGTCATGCACGCATCACAGGATTAGAAGTTTAGACTGTCTAACCAAGAGACTAATGGGCAGAAACCAGAGAAACAAGAAACAGCAGTTCCCCAGTAGCTCAGTGTGATGAGAAATAGCTTATTTGTTATTTTGCACACCCAGACGGTTCGAATCCAGGGAGTGATAATAAGATGTGTGCATATCTCACACAAGGAATCAGGAATATATGTAAAAACAGTCCGGTAGTGTTAACAAGATATTTTTTCCACGGGTTTTACAGGTAAGGAAATGTTGGTAGTAGCTGTATGAAGGGTAGACTAATAAACTGTGTACATCTGTTCAACTGTCCCACCACATGCCTGCAAGTGACAGCAGGATAGATACATACAACATGCACACTTCCTGATACATGTGTCTCAGGTGTCACGCTGTCATGGCTAGTGGTCACTGCTGCCAATGACCCTGGACACAGATAGGAAACAGAAGTATGCCAGTAGCACACTCACATAACAGCAGATATGTAACCCTGACATGTATGAGTCCCCTCTAGTCATGTGCCCAGTGTTGTCACAGTGTGCCCCACACCATTCCATGCTGACAGTTTAATGGGTATCTTTGTGCTACAGCAGCTATGGGCCATAGGTAGATGTAAAGTGAGGGCAGACCCATAGAGTATTGAGCAGTACTGTTGTGGAAACTAGAAGCATAAACAGATATTAATGGACTTTTTGTCTCTCTCCCCACCTCTCATCTGCATAAATAATTATTATTCATATACTATGGGTATGTTGTTCTCCAAACCTAATGTTGGGACTTACTATTATTATTCATATATTAGATTGGTTGGATGTTAACATACCTTGTTCAAATACCATTGTTGGTGGCCTGTTGCTGTCAATGTTACTGGCATTCTGTTACAATGCAGATTGTTGTTCCATTTATGCATGTGTTCTGTTTGCTATGCAACTGTTTCAAATCTGTTTTATGGGGTTAATTGGAACACACACGCATGCTGTAATAACTAATCTTGAAATATGTTGTTCATGACTAACCGACATGTTTTGTAAAACCTCAACACCATAGCACACTTGGGAAGGCGGATCTGGCTGTGGCACTGGGCTCCAGCACATCTGGGACCTAACCCGGGACTTCCTTGTCCGTTGGTCTTGCACCACCTTCTGGTGGAACTGCCTCAGAGGATGGGGCCCGTTACCCCCCTGGGAGTGGGCATGGACAGAAACCAGTCATCCGCAGACAATTCTGGGGTTTGGTGCACATTACCATCTGATTAGAGTTGGGTGGGCAGCTACGCCAGATTGAGGGCTGCCTGGTGCACCTCGAGGGGCAGGCCACCACTCATGTTTAAGCTCCCAGCACAGCAACATTCAGGACCATGAAGGTGCAGTGGTGACTGCCCATGGGTGGGGACCTTAGTCCCACTGTATCCATTTGGGGGCTCATGGGCTTCAGATTCCCAACCACCCTCCCCGTCAAAGGTGTTTACCCCCCACGTGTCATATACTGCCCCTGTCTGCTGTCTTGTCTGTTACCTATCCAACATACCTCCCCAAACGTACCTACAATCCTTCCCCAAAATCCCAGTCTCACCTTATCTATACCCCCCAAAAAATATCACCCCATACATAGCTGTCCATTTTGCATGTGTCCACTGGACACATGTAATCTGGTCCAATTGGCTTGTGGCACATTACTGTTGTTCTCACCCCTCTCCCTGGGGTTTGGAGGGTCCACATTTATCTCCAAATCCTGTACAAATGCACAGCTGTTCCTGTAGAAGAAATGGACAGCTATGGACCTTCCCTACACCCATCCTGAACATCCCTAGCTACCTTTCAAATTGTACTTCCCTCTACATGTCCCCTTTTCACAACTTTCCAATCACCACTTTTTTATTTTCTTTTAAAAAAATGAGTGCAGGTGTAAGCATGGGTAAGCACCACTAAGAGGTGCTAAGCGAAGCTAAGTGTATCTTAGCATTGCTTAGCTTCACGCAAACCCGCTTAAATCTGCTTAAAACTACTTTAATCAGCTTGTCACTATCAGCCACTGTTCTGCCTAACTACAAAATTATCAGTTCTGACAAGTCTCAAACCCACAACCCTGTACACTAAAGTCAGAGCAATGTACCACTACACCATTTGAAGTGTAGGATTTTCTGATGCTTTTTCAAACATATCATGCAGGAGAGACATTCAACAGTATAGAGAAAACTCTGTGGAATCACTCACGTTTTGTACATATATATATATATATATATATATATATATATATATATATATATACATACACACACACACACACACACACACACACACATATATATATATATATATATATATATATACACACACACATATATATTTATATATATATATATATATATATATATATATATATATATATATACACACACATATATATATATATATATATATATATATATATATATATATATATATATATATACACATATATATTTATATACACACACATATATTTTATATATATATATATATATATATATATATATATATATATATATATATATATATCTATATATACACACACACACACACACACACACACACACACATATATATTTATATATATTTATATATATATATATATATATATTTATATATATATATATATATTTATATATATATATATATATATATATATATATATATATATATATATATATATATATATATCTATATATATATCTATATCTATATATATCTATATCTATATATATATATATATATATATATATATATATATGTGTGTGTGTATGGAGATACACACATGAATATATTTTTTATATATATGTATGTATAGATTCACTTTATATCCTTGAAATACTGAAATGTCGAAATTCAGTATTTCGAGGCTATAAAGTCGAAACCTTAAAACAACGAAAACTCAGAACTGTGAAATACAAAATCTCGCACACTGGAGATTTTGAATTTCACTCTTCAACTGCACACACACACACACACACACACACACACACACACACACACACACACACACACACGCACCTTCCTCTTGAAACACAAACACAAGCTCTCTACTACATAAAAGAAGGGGGCAAGCCCCCATGCACCCCACAGGTGGGAGGCTGTGCCCCCCCACATTCTCCCTACTTAAATATTCTAACTCCGAGGTCGCACTGCATACAAACACACACAAAACACCACCACACAAGCTACATCCTCCTCGCACACACATCACAGCAACAAAACACACTAAAAGACACTATAGCCCCTACCCAAAACCCTTAACACACACACACTTACCTGAATTCATAACCACAGCGAAACCTCAAGTGCAAAATTCAAACCTCCAGTATTCAAGCTTTTGAATTTCATGCTTCTGAGGTTTTGCTCTTTTCAGGATTGCACTTTATGGGCTCAAAATACTGAATTTCGATATTTCAGTATTTCGAGCTTCTAAAGTGAATCCATATATATATATATATATATATATATATATATATATATATATATATATATATATAATGTGTGTACACACATATATGCCCATAACATGTACTGCAGTCATACCTCAGAACCATACCTCTCAACCTCTTAGTGCAAGGAATCTGGGCAAAGGCTGCCAAAATGGACGACAATGGCCCAAAACTAGGGACATATTTTAAATATTGCTCTTATAAACATAGAAAGTTGCTAGAGTAACATGATTTGTTTCAGCATACATTTTCTGAAGGATATAAGGTCTAAAACTAAAATGTATGTCATTATTTACTGACAGAAATTCTCAGATCATCACAGTGATCTACCAGAGAAATACAAATAATTTGTGGAACAGACCAAATATATGAGCAGTAAACCTGGATATTCTGCAACAATCCAGCCAGTTGAGAGGTATGTTCAGAACCCATTAGTGCAACGAATCTGGACCAAACCTGACAAAGTGTGTGTGGGGGGGGAGAAAGCCATGAAAATAGGGACATATCTGAAATACTTGAGTAGATATCTGAGACAATTGCTGCAGTAACCTGTTCTGACATATATTGACTGACATATATTGACTGAACTAGCACAAGTCCAAGACTCAATTGTTTCTCTTTAATTAGTGACTTAAATCATCACATCATCTCACTGATTTGTCACAAATACACAACAGACATGAGGACCAGACCAAAGATATGAGCCAGACAACTGGACATTCTACAAATATCTTGACATAACACGACATTAGAGAAACCACACTGAGCTGCTAAGCATGTCACAAAGCACCATCCAAACTATAGTAAGACTGACACAACGCTACCTCAAATCAGCTATGGGAAATCACACATGCATTTGCAAATATATCAGGTGCTACAGGGATCTAACAGTAGTGAAAAACAGACTCCAGTGTGAAAGTGCATACCCACAACCAATTTCACCACAGTCACAGTGACATACCAGTAAACCAAATGAACACTAGAATATAATGACTGTGTGAGCAAAAATATCATGTTTGCCACTCATACACTACCCCTACATATACTGGCCCAATTCACAGTGTGGTAGGAATCCTGAGGTGGTATGGGACATGTCTCAGTCTGCCCCTACAAACATATACAGCCAATAGACCACCTAAAACTGGAGCATCGCGCACAGTCAGATAGAAAAAGAGCCATGACACATTTACCCCCCTCCCTACACAGCCTAACTAACATTTACACACTACACTGCTACACAATCCTGACAGTCTGTTAACAATCACCAGACATACACAGACCTCTCAACTGTACAGACTTCCACAGAATATCCAGGCTTTGTCCTCATATATATGGCCTCTACCTCATAACATGTCTGGCATTCTGCTACATCATTGGGATGATATCAGGAATGAAGGCACTAAATAATGATATACCATACCTATTAACGTCTTACTGGATGACATCTGGATAAAGCCTGACATAATTGGGGGACAGAGGCCCAAAAACAGTGACATATTTGAAATATTGCTGTTATAAACTGTGAACGTTGCTGGTGTTACAGGGTTTGCTGTAACATATATTTTCTGAGGGATATGAAGTCAAAAACACAAATGGATGTTAGCATTTACTGACTGCACTATCCAGAGTATGTTACTGATTTGCCAAGGACAAAAACTGTCTGAGGAATAGACCAAACATAGGAGTCAAACCTCTGGCCACTCTGCAGATAGCCCTACAGTTGAGAGTTATGTCAATCACATAACACTGTCAGACTTAATATCACACAGAAAATCCATGTCCACACAAACCCTGTTAAACTAGCATTAATCTCACTTTATAACAGCAATACTTACATTCTATACCTAGGTCAGGAATCTTCTCCCCCATTTTGTTGGGCTGTCTCCACATTTTGTGTTGTAAGATGTATTTCCAACTACCTCTGTGATGCTATTGTTCACACACCTCCATGATGTCATCTTCACAGGCAAGGAAAAGGGGCAATTACTACATGAAGTACTCAATTATAGGAGTGTGTTGCCATGCCATTCATAGAGTTCATAGTTCATAGATTAGTACTAGGCTAACTGCCCTTGCGAGCCATTTTAAGCCTAGCCAATTATCCCTTGTGAGACTCTAACCCTGCACCTTGTGTTTGTAAGGAAAACACCTTAACCATTATGCCACCCTCCTAACCCCAAATCTGTTACCACCATGCATGTCACTAGCAAGTCTTGAACCCAGGACCCTATGTATTACAGTCAGAACAACATACCACTATGCCAAATCAGCAGTTGGCTATAGCATTGGCTATAGGAATAACAACACAGCTGTTCTGCATGCAATTAGCAAGTGGGGGGACACCATTTGGTGCACAAGCCATCAGCTGCTCATGAGCATTACCTACAAAAGGCAAACTGCTGCCTATGCAAAGCGGATGTATACCCTACATCTCTGAGAGAGCAAGAGAGACAGAGACAGACAAAACAAACAGAAATCGGAAGCAAACCAACTATACTTGGAAAAAAAGGTATGTCAAACAAGTAAGCATGTAATGGAATGCAGTAGGGGGTATGTAATAATGGGAAATAGGAAGCTGAGCAAATATGTCTCAACAAACCTTGCTGTATTAATATATTGCTGATCAGTGCCTATGGCCATAGCACCTGGGTCTGTCTGCAGTGATATAGATCACAGCTCAGGCCCCTGAGTCACCCCAGGAAAGGATGGCTCACATATGACTACTACTGGAGTGTCTGTTAAACAATACTGACTGTGACACTGCTCATGTACACAGACAACCCCCTCCTCCTACCACCAAATGCTAATATATGTGAGAGATGCAATTATACAGCCAAACTGGAGGCAAAGCTCTCTCAACCCAAGACTGGAACTGACCGTCAAGAGGGGAAGGGTAATACTTGCAGCACACCACCAGTCTCACATAGACCTAATAAACCAACACCAGCAAATAACACACATGAATACATGAAAACATACTCGGAGGCTCTAAATAAAAATTTGCAACAGAGACCTCCAAAGCAGACATCCAAGCAACCTCCACACCCCATCACCAACCATGAAACACATACTTCACATAATCAGTGTGTCATGCAATCGTAGCCCTTAAGGCAAAATAACATACGCAACACACTAGTAATAGGTGACTCTATAGTCAGGCACACTGATGTCCCACTAACTAGGCTGGACAAGGAGAAGGTTACAGTTAGCTGCCTGTCAGGTGCCAGGATCTGCCACATAACACAAGCACTCAGGTCACGCCAGAACAAGTACAAATATAACTCTGTCATTGTCCATGTTGGTGTGAATGATCTCAGATGTACCTCCCTGGACTACATGAAGAGAGACATGGAAGAGCTCTCTGATCATGTAGCCCAGGCCGGTATGACCCTGCCCCTGAGTAGCATCCTCCCCTCACCAAGAATGATGCCACAGTATAAAGAAAAAATGATCAAGTTCAACAATTGGCTAAGCTTCTGGTGTCATTCAAAGGGGAAAAAACACAAACGGCCAGCAAAGAGGTTCCAACGCTTTATTACATCAAGGAGTGGACATAAAAATGTCCAAATCAACAGTCCAACATCAATTCAAACCGGTTTCAGCATAAAGCCTTCCTCAGTGAAGCTAGTATGTAAAAAAATGTGCCAACCTTGCATAAAGCACACTTTATATATAGTGATACATGATTGGTCAACCAATCATGTTAGTTGTTATAATTTTAGTTAGCATGAAATCTTTTACTTCTCATAAATCTACACTTTATACAAGCATCAAAATTATGTACATTGAACAACAAAATCAAGTATGAAAATAGTAACAATAGCATAGTATATACTATCTGTAGTTACATCAAAATATGGGACAAAAATATAAATGAATATAACTAGATCAATAGTCATATAGACATCCACTAGGTATCAAAAAATAAACATAAAAAGTCTTACTGGATATAATTTAAACAGGTCATATTAAATTCAACAAAAGTGTATAGTGATGAAAAAGGGGGTGTATATATGGTGTATACCTGCTGCTTGTCTTAATCAAAAGAAGTTGAACTATATGAGGAAGTGTACAGTTAACCACAATATATGGTATAATAATAATATATTAAATACTGATAAACATCTGTGAGCCATTAGTGTTGTGTACCAATAGGACAACAACACCTAGAAGAACTATACTTCATAAATGATCATTAAGACCTGGAGAAAACAAGGCTCCAAGATGAATTATCCAATATTTTTCTTTGAAGGTGAGTGTATTCTCCCAACCTTGTTGATGGCCTCTGTCCCCCACTATTCGGTCAATGACAGTAAACATGAAATTAGCTGTAGGATGTTTGAGTGTGTGTTGATACAAGGCATTTGTAGTTTTCTTATTCCTTATATTGCTCCTGTGTTCTCCAATCCTAATCCTAAGTGAGCGTGATGTTTGGCCTACATAAAAGGATGAACACTGACATGTGGCAAGATAAATTACCCAGCTGCTAGAGCAATTCCCAAAGATTCTTAGGTCGTACACTTTGCTGGTGTTGGCACTGCTAAACTGTTTGGTTTTGTTAACCTGATTACAGGACATACAGTGCCCACATGGAAAAGTGCCCACCAATTCATTTCCACTCATGGTCAATTGTTTATATTTTGCTCCCCCACTGTCATGGTGTTTGTAATGTGAAAAAATAGAGCCCAGTGTTCTACCCCTTCTATATGAAAATTGACACCGGTGACCCAGTTGTTGCCTAAGATAATCATTGGCAAGCAAGATATTCCAATTTTTGTCCATAATATTTCTAATGATCTGGTGGTTTCTCCCGTATGTGGTCACAAATCTCAAGACGCAATCCGCTTTATTGGCTTTATTAGTCTTGTATTCCAATAACTGTGTTCTAGATTGTTTGTCCAAGCATGTTTTAGCTGATGTTATATCAAATGGGCGATATCCTCTATCCAAAAATCGTTTAGTGAGGTCCAAACTGGCATCCTCATAGTCATCCAACGAAGAACTGATACGTTTCATCCGAAGAAACTGGGATTTTGGAATATTGCGGACAGTGTGGCGTGGATGCATACTTGATGCATGTAATAGTGTGTTATATTCTGGATATTTCTGATGTATCTTGGTACCCAATGTATTGTCCAGATTTCTATAGACAGTGACATCCAAAAATTCAATTGATGTTAGATTGCCATTAACAGTAAATTCATACCCCACACATTATTATTGAGGTAATCAACGAATTCTTGGAGATATTCAGTATCTGCATGCCACACCATCCAGCAATCATCCAGATATCTTCACCAAATGTCCATTTCTACCAAATAGATATTGTGTGATGTATCGTATATCAAACATTCTTCTAGGTAGGCCATAAACAAGTCCGCATAAATGGGAGCAAAGGATGCTCCCATAGCGGTGCCCTGTAGTTGCCAGTAGCATTCCCCTTGAAAGTATAGAATATTTTTGTTTAAAACATGCTCAGACATACAAATGAGTAGTGCATTAAAGCCAGGTGGATATAGATTGGTCTTATCAAGCCAAAACTGGAGTGCTTGTAATCCTGCCCAATGAGGAATGCTTGTATATAGAGATTTAATATCCAGTGTGCATAGTAACCAATCCGGTTCGATTTGTGTCTCCTCTACGATCTGCAAAAATTGCGTTGTGTCTTTAATCCTTGCTCTAACATGAACTAGAAGTGGTTGCAATTGTTGTGTAAGAAACACTGATAGGGGTTCCGTCAGTGAACCATGACCAGAAACAATCGGTCTTCCTGGTGGAGAAGTCAAAGATTTATGTATTTTGGGTAATAAATATAATACTTGTTTACATGGGTCCTTGACCATAAGATGTTTGGCTGTATTAGATGATATAATCCCTTCGTCAACTGCATTCTGCAAAAATGCATCAATCTCCTTTTTGAATGTAGGAGTAGGATCTATGCCCATATACATGTAACATTTTGAGTCCGACAATTGTCGAAGACCCTCTTGGATGTAATAATCCATGTCCAGAATAACAACAGCACCACCTTTATCCACCTGAAGGATAGCTATTTTGTTATTATTTTTCAATTCCATCAAGGCCTTCCTTTCTACCTCATTTATGTTATCATGTAATATATCAATAGTATGTGGTGGAAAATGTAATTCCCTGAGCACAGCCTGTTGAAATGCAGCTACATGGGCATTGACAGGGGGTTGAAATGTGGACTTAAGAAAACGGAATTCAGTAGGTCTTTGAGAGTTGCTGTTATCTTTATCTGAAAAAAATATTTTGAGGTTAAGACAACGGCAAAACTCTAGCAAATCAGTAACAGTTTGATATTGATCACAGAAAAAACTCGGTATAAATCCCAAGCCTTTATTTGAACTCCTTTGTTGGTCCAAAGTTAGTACAGTTTTTGAAAGATTAAGAACATTATTGAACACAGTCTCATTTATTTCAATAGTACTTGAATCAACCTATCTATTGAGTCCATATCTAGGCCTTTTTGAGTGTTTACGCCCACCTCTGCGTTTGGTGTTCCTCCTAAAGGGATAGGGACATTACTTTTCTTTTTGGCCGGTGAACTCACTGATGGTACACCTTCACTGTCGGTAAGAGAAGACTCCTCACCCGAGGTACTGGTATACATTTGGTCTTTACGTTTGAGAATAGGTCTAGGCCTTTTTCTTGTCTCTGCCCTACCATTACCCAATGCCATGTCTTTAAATCTAAGGGGATCCAGTATCTGTCCACCTGGGATGACATGCTCGACAAACCACATTGCTTCGCAAGAGATGGCTTGCACCTGTCACCCTTAGGCTTTCGAATACTGGCCAAGATTCTTGCCACCCCCATAGTGCCTTTTTTAGGCAAGGCTCAAAAGACAAACCCACCACCATAAATAGCACAAGTAACCAAAAACTGAGGGTAATGCTACTCAACGCCAGAAGTCTAAACCTCAAAATGCACGTACTCGAGGCACTCCTCAGTATGGAGTGCATCGACATCTGTGCAGTAACAGAAACCTGGTTTAAGGCTCGTGAGAGCACCTTGGCACTACTAGGCTATAACTCATACCATATCTTTAGGCCACAGAACCAGGACCGAAACACAAAAGGCGGGGGGTGTATCCATATTCATCAAGGATACCCACACCTCCAGGTTAGTGACGCAGCACAATGCAACAGAGATCATCCATGTGCAACTAACAACGGACAAAACAGCAATCCAAAGTGTAGCTTGCTACAGATCACCCACCATGACCCAGGACCTCCCATTCCACATTTCTGGAGACAGTGGGAAATATGAAGGTCCTACCAAACACCCTAATACTGGGTGATTTCAATTGCCCAAACATAAACTGGGAGAACTACTCCAGTACTAACTCCCTTGCCCAATGCTTCCTAGAATTTATAAACTCGACTGCCCTGGATCAACTGGTCAACACCCCCACCAGAGGGAACAACATATTGGACCTGGTCATCACCAACATGGGCGACCAGTGTTCCACACTGGAGGTCAACCCCTCACTGGTTAGATCAGACCATAGACTAATCACTCTGGATATCCACATTCTGTCCCCAACTCCAGTCAAGGAAACCACCATGAAAAACTTTTCAAAAGCAAACTTCACATTACTTAAGATCAAGGTGGAAAGGTTCACAGCCCCCATGCTAAAGGACAGTGCTGTCCCAGCTGCTGAAACCTTTACAAAGGCACTCAATGAGCATCTGCAGGAATGCATGGATCATGCTATCCCAAGTAAAACCAAGACTCCGCCCTCCAAGAAAAGGAAACCAGTCTGGTAGACCCCTGCCATAATCAAGCTATACAACAGAAGGAGGAAACTAGTACAGAAAAGAGTAAAATCCCAAGAAGGAAAGACATCCATGATCAGTATCAGCAAGAAACTATGATCCCTCATTAAATCATCCAAGCTAGTTTTGAAAGAAAAATTGCCAATGACTCCAAAGATAACCACAAAGCATTCTTTAGCTATGTCAGCAACCTAAGTGGAAACTCTCAGATCTGTTCTGAGTGCAAAATGGCACAAAATACACTGAACCAACTGATATTGCCAACATTCTGGCAGACAGGTTTAGTGCAAACTTCACTCCCCTTTCACCCCCTAAAGGGCCCATAACCATACCAGAAGAATGTAGGGCCCCATCAATCACAGACACACAGGTTAAAACAGCCCTATCCAAAGCCCAAAACACAGCTTCAATGGGACCGGAAGGTGTCCCAGGCTGTGTCTTACAAAAGCTCCAAAATGAACTAACCTCTCACCTAAACACACTGTTCAAACTCAGCCTCTCTACAGGCTACGTATCCACAGAGTGGCAGACAGCAACAGTTATCACACTCCACAAAGGTGGAGCCACAACAAACCATGGGAACTATCGCCCTATAAACCTGACTAGCCTGGTCTGCAAGGCTATGGAGCGCATCATCATAGAACTCATTAAAAGAGACATCAGGAACCTCCAAACCTTAGACCCTACCCAGTTTGGCTTTGTTAAAGGCAGATCATGCCTCCTAAACCTTGTGGACTTCTTTGAGACAGTTACCAAGGCATTAGACAAAGGAATGTAGGTCCACACAGCCTACCTAGACCTCGCAAACGCTTTTGACACCATTCCCCATTCTAGTATTATAGACAAGCTCACCAGCTTGAACATAAACCCCTATGTCATGAGATGGGTTGCCAACTGGCTCATGGATAGAACCCACATGGCAGGAGTTGCAGCTCTACATCTGACTCTAAACCGGTTAGAAGTGGCGTCCCCCCAGGGATCAGTCCTATGACCCCTCCTGTTCGGTATATACTTCTCAGAGGTACAGGCAAGCATAGGAGGACTATGGCTGACCAAGTTCACAGACGACTGCAAACTAGGGGCCATAATTGATTCTCTGGCTGATAAAAACACCCTCCAGAAGGGTCTCACTAAGATGGATACCTGGTGTCAAAATCATTGCCTCAAGCTAAATGCCAAAAAGTGCATAGTCATCCCCTTTAGAAAAAATAAAGTACTCGTGAACTACCACAGGTGGTAGTCCCCTAAATACAGAAAATGTGATAAGGGATCTGGGGACCCAAGTAGATAGTAATCTCTCCTTTGATAATCATATTGCCAAGGTGGTTAGAAAATCCTTCTATGTGGCCCACCTTATCACAAAAGGGTTCGCATCTAGAACAAAAGAGGTAATTGTGCCTCTCTACTCATCACTCATTAGACCCATCATATATAATACAATGCCCCATTTGGGATGTACCTTACAAAACACCTGCAACAGCTGGAAAGACCACAAAAATACCTCACCGAGAGGATTACTGGCTTCAAACAGATGCCCTATACAGCCTGACTCAAGAAACTCCAGCTGTACTCGGTTGCATACTGCTTACTCAGAGGTGATCTCTGCCTGACATACAAGGCCATGTCCAACCCAGAATTGATGGACATGCTCCACCTAAAAAAAAACAAATCCCGGAGAGCCACATGCTCTAGAGATATAAACCTCACCACAATGATAAATATGACATGCTGGAGGGATAGATTCCTGTCTCAGAGACTCCACATGCTTTGGAACAGGATTCCAATATACATTAGGCAGAGCCTCTCACTAACACTCTTCAAGAGAAACCTTGACGGGTGGATGGGAAACAGAAAATTTACCCCGGGGATCACTGCAGTGGCTCTGCTGGACAGTGGCACAGGGAACTAATGGCTCTGCTGGACAGAGGCACAAGGAACTAATCTAAGGGCGTGGCGAAAGTCAATACATTCTGGCTAGGCTTATAAATGCCCTTGGGCAGATAGCCTAGTACTTGCCTATGAACCTATATGTTAGGTTAAACTGTATTTGTGGGTGGGGTTTTGTAATGCACACAAGTGCACATCTATGATGAAGGACAGCAATTTGTGTAGTATCAGAGCTTGTGCTGTACATGTGCAGAAAAGTAGCATTCATATTGTACCAATGCCACATGTGATTCTGCTGACAATACCTCTCCCCAACAGCTACATAGGTACCTCTGGTCTGGATGTGGGAAAGCAGCCTGAAGCCAGTGAGTATGGGATTGTCCTGTTGTGGCTCACCAGTACCCTAGGCATGTTAAGGTAATGCATTTTACCATGCACACAACTGTTACTCAACCATATTGCGATATGTGCATGTTCACTTGTAGTGGGGTTAACTGCATTGGATCACAGGGGCCTATTTGCAGGAGATATAACATATCTATAGCATACCTCACAACCTGTGCTTGCAAGACATCTGAACAAAGACTGACAAAATGGGGGGACAAAGGCCTAAAACTAGGGACATATTTTAAAAATTAGTCTTATACAGTGTATATAAAAGGTGTACACACCCCTGTTAAAATGTCAGATATTTGTGATATACAAAAATGACACCACTTTAAAACATTTCCAAACTCTTCCAATCTTTAATGTGACCTATAACCTGTAAAATTCAATTGGAAAACAAACAAATCTGTTAGGGTAACAATTATGAAAAAAAAGTACAATCAGCTAGATGCATACGTGTGCACAGGCTGAAGAGCTAATACTGTGTTGAAGCAGCTTTTGATATAAATAAAGCATTATGTCTGCTTGGGTACACACCTGCCATCAATTACAGAGACTCTTTGATAAAATCAAATAATGGTCAGCTGCCCTACTAGAATTTTCCTGACATTTACTCAGTTGCCTGCTACAGCAACAGCCATGGTTCACACAGAGCCTACAAAGCATCAAAGGGATCCCATTGTTGAAAGGTATCAGTCAGGAGAAGGGTACAAAAACATTTCCACATCATTGCATATACCATGGAACATGGAACACAGTGAAGATGGTCATCAAAAGGTGGTAAAAATATAGGGCGACAGTGACATTGTAAAGAAGTAGATATCCCTCCAAATGTGATGAAAAGACAAGACCAAAACTGGTCAGGGAGGCTGCCAGGAGACCTACAGCAGCACTAAAGGAGTTGCAGGAATCCCTGGAATGTGCTGGTTGTGTACTACATGTGACAACAATCTCCTGTATTCTCCATATATCTGGCCTACAGGGTAGGGTTGGAAGATGGAAGCCTTTTCTCACACAGAAAAACATCCAAGTCTGGCTAAATTCTCAGGAATAATACATCAGGTCTCCCAAATGCATGTGGGAAAATGTGTTATGGTGTAATGAGACCAAGGTTGCACTTTATGGCCACAATTCCAAAAGGGTTGTTTGGCACAATAACAACACTGTGCATCACCAAAAGAACACCATCCCCACGGTAAAGCATGGTGAAGGCAGTGTCCTGCTTTGGGGTTGCTGTTCATAAGCTAGAAGTGGGCCTTTAGCCAAGGTGGAGGAGATTATGAACAGTTCCAAATACCAGTCCTTTTTGGCCCAAAATCTTCAGGTGTCTACTAGAAAGTTGTAGATGAAGAAGAATTTCATCTTTCTACATGACAATGACTCAAACCATACATCCAAATAAAAAAATGAATGGCTTTACCAGAAGACAATCAACATTTTGGAATGGGCCAGCCAGAGTCCACACCTACATCAAACAGAAAATCTGTGGGGTGCCCTGATGAGGGCTGTGCACAAGAGATGCCCTTGCAATCTGACAGAGTTGGAGAGTTTTTGCAAGGGAGAGGGTGCACACACACACACCTCCTGATAGACACCTTCCTAAGAGGACTGACTGCTGTAATTAAATCAAAATGTGCTTTAACAAAGTATTAATTTAAGGGTGTGCACACTCATGCATCCAGCCTATTGTACATATTTCACTTTGTATATGTTACCCCTAACCAATGTGTCTGTTCTTCAACTGGATTGCACAGGTTATAGATCACATTAAAGTTGGGAAATTTATGACATGATTTATGTGGTCTCATATTACATAGCCGAAAAAAATGGCATGTTAACAGGGGTGTGTACACTTATTATATCCACTGTAAGCTTAGAAGGTTGTTAGAGTAACCGGTTTTGTTTTAACATGCATTTACTGCAGGTTTTGAAGTGTGAAACTCAAGTTATGTTATTAATTAGTGACGCCAATTCTCAGATCATCCCAGTAATGTCAGACATACACAGGATTTATGAGGAACAGACCTAAAATATTAGCCACCCATCTAGACATTCAGCAAAACTCTGTACAGTTGAGAGGTATGTTCTGCAGGAGTTGCCACTGTGCTATACAGGTGAACAGTAATAATGTGTACATGGCTGCAGTGTGTGCTAGGTGAAGGTCCATCAGCTGCTAACACTAGTCATGTATCCCAGAGGTGTATATTAGTAGTAACTTTAAGTGGAAAGGGCTGCACTGCATGATATTGAGGGCCTGTCAAGAGTGTGTATGTTGTGGTCTGATTGTCATGAATGTCACCAGTTGGCTATTGTGAGGTCTGTGCAATGCCTTTGTGCCACCTCACCTGCGTGTGTGTTTGTGTGTGTGTGTATACCAGCAAACCTTATAGTGCAAGCATTAATTTACATATGCTGTCTTCCCCTCACAGGTGGACATGGTGGTCATGGTCCCTCCTGCTCAGAATATGATATCAGTGTCTCTGCAGACGCTGACAATGATGGTTGTCATAGTGGGGCACAGGTGGGGTTGTCAGAGAGGCTGAATCTGTGGCATCAGTTGGCATCCCACAGTCATCCACATTGTCCCCACACACAGTCACAATGCCCACACATACCCCATCCCCAGCAGCCACAGATAATGGACAGTTGGCAGGTGGTGGCATGGAACAGGCTAGTGTGGTGACTATGGCAAGTGAGAGTGTAGACACTAGCCATAGCCTGAGTGCAGGCAAGGTCCCACACAGGCAGATGGACAGGGGTGCATGAAGAAGTGCTGCCTGTAAAACCGCTGTCGCAATTGCCACAGCAGGTGTCACCTGACGCATGTTTTGGGATGTCATGGATGCACAGGCATGTAGTGAATGCACCACCAGACAAATACTCAGGGTCTTGGATGCAACTCTTTCTGGCTTACATGGTGACATACATGACCTTGTTGAGGCCACACATCAAAATACTGAGGTCATGAATAGATGGTGGAGTGAGACCTTGGCAGTCCTTGACTGCAGTATGTCTGTGCTAGAGCATGTGGTGGGAGATGGGCATCAGCCATGTGGATGTAGGTCAGCACCAGCATCAGCTGAGAGTCTACAGGGCCATGCACCTTCACACTGCCATAGTGGCAGTTCCACTAGCACTATTAAAGGGGGGTATTGTCCACACCACAACAGAGCAGACCATGGGCATGTGGTCCTGGCCAGTCCCACGAGGGACACAGATCCAGCAGACAGCAGTCACCTTCGGGAAGAATTACTGCATCTGTCCTTGGGCCTGGTGGTGCCAGTGAGAACCCTGGCAGGACCAGTTCTCATGTCCATGGATGGAGATGGTGAACTGTAAACCCTGCCATGTATGGTCCACAGCTGTCCAACATACCCCTGTGTAGGCAGCCACATTGTGTGACTGTGTGCATACATACACACACATCTATATCACAGGCAGGTCACCTCCAGGCATACACAGCACCTCTGCACAGTCCATTTATAGAATACCCCTCCAAACACACATGATGTCAACTGTATGGCCCAGCCTAGGCCTCTGGCAAACTCGCACCACATCCTGTGCATATGATGATACCTGTGCCACATCCCTGTCATTCATACCAACAATGCAGGGACATGATAATGTGGGCCTGATACACAGGTAAATATAGTACAGTGTAGCTATGTAATGCTGTGTAAGGTACTGTCTGCTTGCAGTTAAGGGTACACATAAAAGTGTATGTATCTTATTAGCCATGATGCATTATTGTTGTAAGTACAACTGACTGAATGTAGTCTGACATGCTGCTTCTGTGTTCCAGGTGTCTGTGTGTCTGCAAGCTGTGGCCCTGCATACATTACCAACATGGAGTATGGCAGAGTGGAAACACATCAACCGTTTCATAGCCAAGGTACAGATTTATATGTACATATTTACCAGGTGTGTATGCATGCAACAGTGTGTGTGAGGGACACTGTTGGCAGACAGTGTGACCTTGCATACGTACCCCTTGTCACAGACAGCTAGCCTTCATACATGTCACCTCAGTGTTGTGTAGTACCACAGGTTCATACATAGAGAGGAGGTTACTGGAGTACTGTCAGTAGGTCCCCCACAAGTTTAGCCATTACATTAACTGCAAAAGATTCACCTGTCAACACCTGTTGCCCCTACCATTTCTTTCCCATGCATTCAACCCTGATGCAGTTTGTGGGCAGGCATAGTACTGTGTATGATAGGTTTGCGGTATGTATTCCTGAGTTCACAGGATGGAAGAGGGAGACAAAATGATATAGCCATTGCATGCACACAGCAAAGATTGCCGCATGGGATGTGCATAAAGTAACATAAACACAGTTGGCAATAGACAGATTAGTAACCCTAAATATCCACTTTTATGTAATATAGTGCTACAAACACATGACATGCCCCACATATATTATATGCCTGGGACATAACCCACTACCTCTTACAATATGTAATGTTGTGAATGCCTTCATGGATGGAGAGATAAACCACCAGAAATAGCAACTGGTGTCATTTATTGCTCCTACAAACCTGGACAAGTGATAGAGTAACAGGCATTGTATCTGCATGATGTTTCAGTCAGGTGTGATATCTGATACTGGCATGTGTGTCACTACACTAGTTGTGACCTATTTGGCACCAATATCATAAACATGACCATTGTTAGGGGACACAGACCACATATAGGTTGCAAACATCTGGATATTCCATAGACATCTGTATATAGATGACTGGTATGGGCTGTACAGTTTAACATGGTGCATGTGAGGCAGATGAAATTAACAGGCTATTTAAAGTAATGTCATCAGGAAGTGGTCAACAGGTGTTAAAATGGTATAACCTACACACACATAGCAGCCACAAGGGATATGCTTTGCAATATTATGCAGTTATTGCACACGCCACAGAGTTTGCAGGGATGAAGAGTGTAAACAGGTACTTTTAAGGTGAATGACATCAGCAGTCCTTGTAAAGTAGGGCAATGGGAAGTGTAACAGGGTGGCACACACACACACACACACACACACACACACACACACACACACACACACACACACACACACACACACACACACACACTCACACTTGCCAGTATTAGGTTTAGAACCCCTACATCTCTAGCCATGTCTACTGCAGTGTTATGCAGGTATCACACATGCCACGGTGCCTATATGATTTCACCTTGTCCCAAGGTATTTCTAAGGTGAATGACATCAGCAGGCCTTGTAAAATATGGGAATGGGAAGTGAAATGGGTGGTACACACCTCAAATTGGTATAACCCCCACAGGATATGATTCTCACCCAGACACACACACACAGTTGCCATAACTGAGAGTTGAACCCCTGATTATCTAATTATTTGTACTATAGTATTACGTAGTTATCGCATGGCCTGCATAGCTTACTGGGCTGAAAAGTGTCCAAAGGTACTTCTAAGGTGAATGACAGCAGGACTGCTAAAGTAGGGCACTGGGAAGTGCTGTGGGTGTGAAAGTCCTCAAAATGCTTCATCCTACAAGCATACACGCTTATAAATGCTTACACACACACACACACACACACACACACACACACACACACACACACACACACACACTTTTGCCGGATCTGAGAGTAGAACCCCTGCCTATCTATCTATTTGCACTATAGTGTTACACAGCTATCACACACACTACAGAGCTTACTGGGCTGACAGTTGCCCAAAGGTTGTTATAAGGGGAATGACATCAGCAGGCCTGCTAAAGTAGGGCACCAGGTGGAAAAGTCCTCAAAATATGTCATCTTACAAACATACACACAAACACTTGCACATACACTTACACACATAGTTGCTGGATCTTAGAGTAGAACCCCTGTCTATCTAGTTATTTGTACTATGCTGTTACATAGTTATTGCATGCACCATGGAGCTTATAGGGCTGAGGCTGTGCAATGGTACTTCTAAGGGGAATGACAGCAGGACTGATAAAGTGGGGCACTGGGAAGTGTTGTGGGTGGGAATGACCTAAAACTGTTTCACCTACAATCAAACACACACACTACCTCACTCTTACACACACACTCTGTCATACACACACTTACATTTGTCAGGACTGAGATTAGAACCCATACCTATCTAGTTATTTGTACTACAGTGTTACATAATTATCGCTTGTGCTACAGAGCTTACCAGGCTGACAAATGCCCGAAGGTGCTTATAAGAAAAATGACAGCAGCAGGAGTGCTAAAGTAGGGCACTGGGAACTGTTGTGGGTAAGAAGGTCCTCAAAATGTATCATCATATGAACATACACACTTGCATACACGCATACATTTGCCAGAACTGGGAATGGAACCCCTGTCGATCTAGTTATTTGTACTACACTGTTACATAGTTATTACACACACCACGGAGCGTATAGGGCTGAGGCTGTGCAAAGGTACTTCTAAGGGCAATGACATCAGCAGAACTGTTAAAGTGGGTGGCAATGGCCTAAAACTGTTTCACCTACAAACAAACACACTCCCTCACTCTCTCACACATTCACATTTGCCAGGACTGAGATTAGAACCCCTACCTATCTAGTTATTTGTACTATAGTGTTACGCAGTTATTGCATGCACTATAGAGCTGATAGGTGTCCAATGGTACTTCTAAGGTGAATGACAGCAGCAGATCTTGTGAAGTAAGGCAATGTGAAGTGTACTGAGTGGGAACAATCTCCTAATACTTAGACCTACAGACACACACACACACACACACACACACACACACACACACACACACACACACACACACACACACATACACACACACACACGATATGATATTATACCCCCCACCTCAGTACTATTACACAATGGGGCTCACCTTTTATGCTGGCACGTGTGACTGGTTACAACTTATATGCCACTGTCCACAGCAGGACATCACTTTGTCATTCATGGGTATCCGTGTGTGTGACACACTCTGTGTGTGTCCCTGTGTGTCTCTCTCTATCACTGTCTGTCTCTCACTTCCCCACCTCTTTGTGTGTGTATGCTTGACATGTTATCTGTTGCCCATATATATGTCTGTGTATCACATGCAACGGATGCAGATATGTCACATATGGGCCACCTACAGCTAGCTGAGGGTAATCCTGTCTGATGCGTGTGTGTAGCGACAGTTAAGGTGTACATAGCTGTCTGAATGCACATACATATATAAACAATACAGTCATATAGTCCAATGTGGGTTCCAACATGGCCTGTGATTCTCTAAGTGTAGGAGCATGTCCAGTGTGACCTTCTATAGCAAGAGTGAGACTCCATTCCAGAGATAGGTGTACTCCGGTCTGGGGTTTTGTGTGCTACAGCCATACCTCTCAGGAGTAAACAGGACTTTCCTAGGGGTCCTGGGTTGGTTTAGTAGACATTTTCTGAAATATCTGTAGTCTGATACTGCAATGTATTATGTCATTACCTAGTGGCAGACATCCTTAGATCATCACAGTGCTTTACCAGAGGAATACAAGTTGTATGATGCTTAGACCAATATTATGAGCCTAGCTATGTACATTCTTGCCCAACATGGCCAGTTGGGGGTGTGCCTATAGCCAGTTGACTGATGAAGCTGTGTAAATATACTGGCTGGGGATTTCCTGCATGTGTGGTATCTTTCTTACCTGAAATGTCATATCCTGGTGTAGCCATACCTCTCAACTGTACATATTTTGGAAAATTGGGTGTTTGCCTAGAGGTTTCATCAAGTCTACGTAAACTTGTGTTTTTATGACAAATTAGTTACATATAATTGAAAAGTGATGTTACAAAATAATGGCAGGCATTACTGTTTCAGACTACATAACCTTCAGACAATTCCCACTACTGCAACCCCCTCCTCCTACCAACTTTCTCAGTTTGTAAGGGCAATATTTACAACACATGCCTAACATTGTGCCTTTGTTCCACTTTTATTTCTGCCCTTGTCCAGATGTCTTGCTGTCAGAGGTTGGGAGGTATGGGTGTGGGTACAGAGTATAGTCTACTGTGCAGACATTTTCATTATATGTGTAGTATATTTCACATAGCACTGTGACTTCCAGGTATGTCAGTGGCAGAACAGTAGGTATAGCTGACATGCATACTAGTTGGCACTGCAGTTTCATGCACATGGCCCTGTCCAAGACAGCACTGTACCTAGGCCACTACAAGACAACAGCCAGGAGTACATGCTGGCCAGATCCTGACAGTATTAAACACACACATACACATGGCTCATTGACCCCTGCATATTGCGGACATGAAACATGTTTTCATGTGTATTAAGACAGCCCTGGCAATGTGTGCTCTGCTGCTATTTCCCTGCAAACATACCTGTTACTGCATTTCTGTGGGAATATGGGGGGTGCACACCTGTCAACTGCACACATTTGCACAGACTGTGCTGATATTTGCTTTACATTTTTGGTTCCATTTACCACACTATTGTGCCCTGTCTTGGAGACTAGAGGCACATCAGTAAAGACCACAGGTCAGATTGTGATGGCATACATTTGAGTTTCAGAGTTCTTACCCTTCAGAGCCTTACTGCAACTGCAAGACCCGCTGTGCTATCACTGTGCAAGTCTGTAGGGGGGTAATTCAACATTACCATCATATGTGGGCCTTTGCCAGGCATTTATTTCTGGTTTTCTACAGCTGATTTGTTTGGGTGGGTCTGAGGGGTGGGTATGGGACCCCCACACTGAAATTCATGCCTGCGACCTATGACTTCCAGTTAGTTGGCCCCCCCCACATATACTGCAGTGGGATTTGCCACCTTGGGTACTACTGCATAGTATGGGGAGGCCAGTATTGGGCAGACATTTCCTGGGTGTCCCACATAGCTGTCAATTGTCTGCTGCTATCCCAATAGGCCACCCCATTCCCTTGCATGCATGCGGCAATACCATAGATATGCTTCCAGAACATACTGATGCATTCATTTATTGTTAAGAGGACTGACTTAACTTGTGCTTGTGGCAGTTGTGTGGATGGTTTTTGAGGGCTGCCTATGTTGGATGCACACAGTACACTGCCTATACATGGTAAGTTACAGGTAGTGTGATGTGTGTGTCATCCATTTTTACTGTGTGTGAGCAGAGAGGGATGTCAGTCCCTGGGTGCCTACAGTGTGTGTGCTATGCATTGCCGCTTTGCCAAGGCCAGGTCATACTGGGCATGCTTCTGTCTGCCTATAGGAGCTAGCTCAGGGGATTCCTCCTCCGAGTCCCTCTGTGCCTGTGGGGACCTTGGCAATGGTGGAGAGCTGCGTGGCCCTTCCCCATACTGTTCCTGCTGCAGCTGTTTAAGCAGGTTCATATTGTGTAGCATGGCACATACTATGAACATGTGTCCACATGTGACTGGAGAGTACTGCAAGGCTCCACCATATATGTCCAGGCAGTGGAACCGTGACTTGAACATCCCAAACAAACACACTCTAATGATCCTGGTTTGTGTGTGTGCCTCATTATGGCATTCTTGAATGGGTGTCTGTGCATTTCTGATGGGTGTCATCATCCATGGCTCCAGTGCATAGCCAGCATTCCCCACCAGATGGCAAATCCCTGATACAGCTGTGAGCAATGCTAGATGTGGGAGTCGTGATAGCTTCCAGGACTGCCAGCACACACATTCGTGATAATGCCCTGGGCATTGCACATGACCTGGCAGTTGATGGAGGAGAAACCCTTGTGGTGTATGTAGACCCTGCCGACCTCACCTGGTGGTGCTTTGATATGGATGCGCGTGCAGTCTATGGCACCCAGTACCTCCGGGTATTCTGCTACATGGTGGAAGAGGTGCATATTGCTGGTCAACTCCTCACAGGTGCTGGGAAAGTATATGTGCTCTCCGGCATATTGTAGCATAGCATCCAGGAACTGGTGGAGTACCCTGGATGTAGATGCCTGTGAGACCACCATGATGTCCCAGTAGGTCTTTGGAAAGTACCTGTAGCTAGTATTCTTAAGGCTACAGTTACCTTAGTATCCACTGGGATGGGTTCCTCTCTGTTGGCTCTGAGTCTGAGGTGAGGCTGGCACAGCTCAACAAGTTGCTGAAGTATGTCCCTGTCCACCCTGTAGCACTCTATCTCCAGATCATGTAGCCCCTGGTAGGTTACCCTGGGTTTGAACACTCTTCTACTCCTTCTCAGTCTGGGGTGGTTGTCAGCATTATCATCCTCACTGCCATCAGCCTCCAGCACATACGGATGTATCAAAGTGATAGCAGCCCCTAACATTTTGTCAGTTAAAATTCCCTGGTTTATTCCAATGGTGCAGAGTTTGTGGAAAAAAAAAAACTAGATGGAGGGGTGTTTGCATACTTTATATTGGTGTGCTGCAGATACTGTCTGTGTGATTGGCTGAGTATGATACATTCCAGCTTACAGCTATATTACTTATGGCTTTGAATTGGCCACTGTGAGTGGCAGAGACATTGGTGGTAATTTGTACTTGATTGCCTTTATTCTACTATTTCCCTTTTTTCATTTCTTTTAGTAACATCTCCTCTTGTTTTTAGCCCTGCAGTCATCTGCCAGCTATATTATTGGGGCTTTGAATGGCCCATTGTGAGGTACATAGTCCCATATTAGTGATTTGTACTGCATTTCCTTTCTTCTGCTAGCTCCCTTTTTTCCTATTTCCGTCCTGTTTAAGCCCCGTGGCACGCCGTGCAAACAGTTTTAGCTAAGGTGAACACTGCTGAACTGTAAACTCCCATCCCTAGGCTCAGACATGCTTAATATTTGTAAACTCAGCTAAGCATCCTGAGACACATCCCCTTGCTTAGCTGTGCTTTGCTGAGCGCAAACATGGTCCAAGGAAATTTAATGTGCTTACACCAAGCATGACACACCCCCTTTTCATGTCAGCTGCTTCTCCTGCTTACACGACTGCCTTATAGCTCTTACATGGTTAGGTGCAGTTTGGCACTTGTCTCCTTTTTGTGATTCAGTAAATTTCCCTCATTAGCATACCCCACTGCCTTAGTCCCTAGTTACAGCACTACACCAGAGCCTTTCCCCTTAGCAACCACTGTTCCCTGCTATTGCTTTGATTCTGCATGCCATAGACTATAATGGCAAAATGCAGATTTCACTTAAATTTGTCTTTTCACATTTTTTTTTATTTTCGGCACAATCTTGTTTGTGTGCTCCAGCCCTATGCTTAAACAGCAAAGATCGGCCAAAAAAAAATTTTATTTTTATAATTTTTCAACACTTTTCCATGCCAATGGCCATATATTTGGCCATGGCATGCCTAAGGATTATAATAAATACTTTACTTTGAGCTATCATGCCTCCATTTTGATTTGTGCAGAAATGTATTCGGCTAGTAGTCGAATACATTTCTGCACCTCCCACTATTCCCACACAGATGCCTGCCTGCTTACTGAATCACTAATTCACCTGATTTGCATGTTTTTCACCAGCAAATGAGGTAATTAGCATTATTCAGTGGTGTCGGGGTGGGAATAGTGCTGACAGGCTTGGGCACATACCCAGGCTTGTTTACTGGATTGCTCAGCGCACATATTCCATGCAGCAGCTGCTACACTATTCCTGCATGGACTTTTTAGCTTATTGAATCCCAGGGATTTTCTACATCCTACACAACAGCTCTGACCTGAAGTAACATGACAGAAATAAAATGAATTGCACTCATGGATGCAGTCTGACTACAAAGCACTGTTTAAGACTGTATTCTGTTTCAAACAATAAAAACTCATGCAACGAAGCACTACACCAGCATTATTATGTTGCAGATATTCAGGGGAATCAAAAAATTACATTCTTCTTCCCTCTATCACCCTCTGATGCAGAACCACCATTTAGACTGGCTGAAGGTGACTTCTAGCAGTTGCATCATTTTTAGGTGCATAGGTAAGTACCAGGCTAGCTGCCCTTGTGGGCTATTTTAAGCCTAGGTGATTTCTGTTTCAAAGGTGAGAATCAAGCTCTGTATCATTTGAGGTAAATACCTTAACCATTATGTTAACCCCCCCACCAATTAAATGAAATTACTAGGTAACATCTCACACAAATATGCACAGTAACTTTATTATTTTAATGTGATTTAGCAGTACTTCATATTTGTTAGGTATTATGATCATCCAAAAATAAATTCAAAATTAATGCCCAATATCCATAACAACAATGAGACTGTCTTTTAGTGCTTGCCTTGTTATAGTCTGATAACTGTTTTTTAATATCTTCAGTGCCTTCCTTACTACAAAACTACAGGTTTTGGTACAGCTAAAAAGTTTTGTTTGTCACAACATGTTTTGGAATTGCTGTGAGTGGGGCACAAGTGCCTTATGACCTAGAGTATATATTTTTGTGCGTTAATGTACTTACATCATCATCACTATCATGCTCCTCCTCCTTATTATCATCACTGCTGTTTTTCCATTTTTCATGGTGTTGGGGTGTCTTGTCATCTGCTGCCACATCTCCTGATTCCATGCCCCTCTCCTCCCTTCTCTTGACAGCTGTTCCTGGCTGCCACGGGTTTTTCTTTACTCAGTTAATTCATCTCATTGATGAATGCCTTCATCTCTTCTTGCCGTCTCCTTGTTTTTCCCAAGCCTGCTTCACCAAATTATCTTCAGCTTTCTTGCACACATGAACAAACCACTGCAGTCTGTTCTCCTTGACCTTCTCTGCACTTCAGGCTACTTTGGCTTCAATTCTGATGCCTTAATTGCTTCATCTGTCCCACAGTGGCATGTCACTACTCATCTCAGGCACTTAACTCCCATCACCTCAAGCTTCTGCAGCTGTCCTGCCTTTATTCCCCAGGTTTGTCTTTCATACAGAAGTAATAGTCACATCACTGTTCTGTACACCTCATTTTTCAGCTTCTTTGGCATTCTTCTGTCAGATACTATCCATGACAATTGTTGACATTTGTTTGGCACACCTCTGATTCTCACCTTGACAGCCTCATTCAGATTCCCCTTCTACTGAGCCATTCTTCCCAGATACCTGAAGCTGTTAAACTGTTTTCTTTTCTATCTTAGTTTTCAGTTTCTTCTGATTGGCCCATTTGCTTACAAGACCACTGTCTTCTCTGTACTCACTCTCACCAGTTTTGCTAATAATTTGCTGAAATTCCTGTTGAGAGTCTTTTTGTATTGATAACATCACCTGCATGTAGCAGCTTTGTTGATCTGTCTCCTCTGACCTGTTTACAGAAGTGGTCCCTCACTGACATTATGAACAAGAGTAAGCTCACATATGAGCTGTGATACATTTCCAGTGTAGTTGCATATAGTTGGGAATCTCTTACTTTGATTTTCAATTGAATTGTACAGGTTATAGGTCTCATTAAAGGTGGGAAAAGTTTTGAAATGATTTATTATGGTCTCATTTTTTATATCACAAAAACCTGACATTTTAACAGGGGTGTGTTAACTTTTTATATCCGCTCTATATATATTTTTCCATTACATCTACATAAAGGGTAGGTCAAAGACACATATCAGGTACATATATCTAGCTTTGCTAGATTTTTCTTTTTGTGTTTTTTAACATATCAGGTACATGGCACGGATTGTTTATCTTCATTCATTTAATTAAACTTTCAGTGTATCATCAGAGCTACAAAAATTCCCCTAAACTTGTGATATTTCCTTTATTCACTTTCACCTAAGTAAGCCATTAAACATTGTACATGCACTACATAGACACTGATACCATCAATAAACCCTAGACCATCTAAACTTAAATACAGACTTTAACAAAAATGTAAAAGTAAAATAAAAAATAACTGAAGACACATAACAACATTCCCATCCACTAGAGTAAAAAAAGGGACTTTGCACATTGTGTACACAAAATCCACAAACATACACATAGCCCCAAAACAATATTTTCTGCCTTAATCAACCCAAGAAAAATGAAATGTGTTAGTACAGAAATGAACAAAGTACTGATGATGATATGTTAAAAGTGCATAAAAGAATCAAAAATAAAGCAAAACACTAACCACAACTTGTTAATTGGAAATTGGCATTACTGGGAGAAAGGACTCAATTGTGGCTATCTAAACCAACTAAAATAACTTCAAATGTTTAAAATTGCATCAGAAACTACATTTGAAAAATACTCGTGAGATACTCCATTCATTAAAACTTATGCAAACTGCTTAATGACCTATCCAATATAATGGACATGAACCTAGCACATTGAAGTTAATGGACAGTGCTAGTCTAACACAACAAACTCACCAGCATCTTCATAGGCATAGTTGATAGCCCTATAAATGAAATTTGCTTGTAGTGAATTCTTGTGGTTCAAATTTACCACTATTCAGTGATATTGGGAAGTTAGCATAATGGTTAAGGTATTTACCTTACAAATGCAAGGTGCAGTGTTTGATTCATGCATGGTGTAATCGGCCAGGCTTAAAATGACCTGTAAGGGCAGTTAGCCTAGTACTAACCTATGAACCTAAAAAAAGCTGCTGTGTATGTATAATGTACATGCAGTCCCATAGTGGTTTTCCATTTGCAGTATAATAATTTTTATTTTTCCTTTCTACCCACTGACCATCAAACCTCACCAGTGGCATACTGGTCCTAGTTTTCTGGAGGTGGGGATCTTACTGTCCTTTTAGATGTGACTGGGGATGTTGTGTGGGTAATGGCACAGGCATTGGCATTGGTGTCTGATCCTACAGGGATCCAAGCCTTAAACTCACACCTAGTAGGAAAGTATCCACCCATATCACTATGCGGGCTGCTTACACTCCCACCACACCTATGCATGCTGTCTCCTTTGCATGTGTAGATAGGAGCTACCATCACTGACTTGGGCAGCCGCAGATTATGCCCTTTCTAACTGACCCCTGTGACCTTTGCTGCATTACACCAGAGCGGCAGAAACGGTCAGCTGAGACCCACCATCCTCCCTATAGGATAGGCACTGCCTATTCTCCACTGCCTTCCCATCAGTCACCCAAGCCACTAATCGAACCTGGGTCAGCTGGGCCATAGTCAGGGCTTGATTCTTTATGCTAATTGGAAGCTAAGAGTGTAATGCATTGTCATGAATATCTATATACAAGTATCTGCTCATTGTAGGTGAATCTGATGTGAAACTGCTGATAAATGGATATTAGTCTTGACATGTCCTTCTACACGTTGTTCTTAAAGATAAATAGCTGAGATGGATGCTCCATTCCATTTTTAACATATTTTGAAGCTTTACATATTGACTGCATAACATTCATTAGTTTTGAAATATTGTATTATGCAAACCCTATGTCTCCTCAATTAAATATTTAGCACATAGTCTACTTTAGGGAGCTGTAATTATTTATTTTTCTACAGGACATCTCACCACAACTCTGTACATCCAACCATTTAGCAATGCAGCTGTCCAGTTGCTCATTCTTAGTCCAGTGAACAGTCCCCTCAAGTTCCCTTTTAGCATTCAGAGCAGGAATGACTCAAAGGCCATGAGGAAGTCTGTACTGATTACATCTCTTGGTACTTGCGTGTCAAGTTTACCTCTAATCCCTTTTAAAAAAAATGTTCAGGATTGACTGACCGCACCTTTTGGCCATTAGTGTGTTTGTTGTTGCCCTGGAGATTGCTGTCTTGTAGAAACATCATATCCTTTCCGTACAATTCTCGCCATTGCTTTCCCTTTGCCACTGTTCAGTTAACATTATACTTTAATAATAATAATAATCTGCTCTTTATAGTCCCCATGGAATACTGACAGTTAATAAAAATAAAAGCTTTTGCACTTAGAGATGTTTAGGGAATATTAACTTTGACATTTCAAATGTATTTTTTTTCAAGGATTTTGTCATCAACAATGAAACCAGTAAGTTGAGTTTTTTCCTTGCTTTTGGTTATGTTTTTGAATAAATGTTGCAAGATGACCTGGAATTATGTTAACTGTGAATATAATGGTATAACTATCAGTATCAGTATTAAAGTGTTACCATTCCTTTTGTGTTAATCTGTCTACAGTGGTACTGTGGTAGGTGTTTAACATTCTCCATGATTGCAGTGTCTTTGTTTGCGGGGTGACATATTTTAATAGGGCATGATATGGTTTATGCTGATTATACATCAGTTTTGGTCAGAAGCTTTGAAACAGAACTGCAGACAGAATATTCATACTACTAATGGGAAATTCTAATAATCTTGGTGTCAAATTGCTGTTATATTCACTGGTGGTATAATTAATTTTTGCATATTAGGCTTCAACTGCTAATTGTATTTCAGTGCTCGTTAGAGGCTTAGAAGTATAGTCACTCTCAGAAATAGTTTATTACCTATGTGCTAAACGAAAAAAAGAAAAGAAATAAGTATAAAATGAGACTGAAGTAGTTGATCCTTTTCGAATGTGATTTGTTGGGATTTGAACTCTCTTGTCTAAGGTTCCTGTTGCAAGTGAAATGACAGGTATTATGTGAGTTTGCATTTTTAATGCTGCTTATTGTACGATGGATTTAAGTCACAAAGAACTTTAAGGATGAGTGGTAGATTTAATGTTGTGAAAATCATATTATGTGGTTAGGAGTGGCAAATGGAGAAGTGAGTAAAACTGTGACAGAAATATAAAGTGAAGCTTCCTGTCAGGTAAAGTATTCAGTGGATTTAAAAAGAATGGAAGAAACAACATTAATATAATGGGCTCCATGATAAAAAGAACGACATAAGAAAGTATGATTAAAATAGTCAAATGTTTTACACAATCCTGGTGTTTTATGTTCTAGTCTACTTATGTTTCTTGTGCTTTTTGAATAAAATGCATATTAATTGCATTGTGAATAAAGGAACAATTACAAGTATTTTTTTTTAAAGTATCATTGTAGGGATAAGAATCAGTTACTTAAATGTAGGGAATCTATTAAATAGTTGAACATGCATAATGAATAAACATATGTAATACTGTTTGAGTGATAAGATAGAATGCTTCATTGTACTGAAAAAAGTAACTGGATATTTTAATTACCTAAAAGTTGAGAAATTAGATTCTAAGAGTGTGTCAGGTGCCACATCACACAGTAAAAGACAAAGCAGACATGGTGGTATGCTGTTACCTTATCGAATTGCAATTCTATCTCCTAGAGTCAGGGACCCCCAAAAGTGGCTTGGCTTTGAAACACAGAGAAAAATCCCTAGCCTGTTAATCCCAGATCACTTCAGAATGACACTGGAGGAGAATGTGCAATTTCAATGTGTCAGCATCACGGCAGTGTCCCTGGCAGATGTTCACCCTTCCAGTGATATGTCCGTGAATAACAGAAAGCAGTCCTGCTTAAATTCAAAGGTGATTTGTTGTACGTCATAAATATGAAGCTAATACTTTTCCTCACTTCCCTGTCTCTTCCACATGTAAGCCCATACCCTTTCTAATTACTGCTTAGGTGCCCCATTCCTCAGGGTCAGGGATCCAGAACATATTAGAGAAGGGAAATCCACACTAACAGTGGCATATCTTGAAAAAGTAAAAAAAAAATCGTTATCTTTTCTCAGTGAAAATAAAAGAAAAAGATACTGTACATAGTATTGCCAACCCACATCTGACCCATTCATTACTGGCCATTCATTGCACCTTTGTACATCCATGCTTACTGACAGAAGCTATAAAAGCATCTTATTCCTACATCATGGTTGTGTTTACTCTTGTACAGGACCAGTCACAGATGGAGATGTGTGGTTTATTTATTGCATTTTATTCTATGGATTTCCAGCAAATGGTTATAGTTTTACAAGTTTTCAACATTTAATTCACAAAAATCTTAACACTGTATGCATGGGACTCTGTTGTGTGTCACTGTTGTTTTTTTTCAGTTCTGTCCTGTAAAGCAGACATTTAAAGGCAGCTGTGAAATGGCAGTTTAGGACAGCAGTGAGCAATATGAGTGCCATAGTTGCTGTGAACTGTCCCTAAAAGTTTTACTGTGAATATCTGAGGCTAATTATGTAAATCTATAAACTATACAATACTGCATTTAATTCAGTGAAGTTCTGCTTTAAACACCATTAATTTATTATAGTCTTGGTCTAGATGTTAAACATTAAAGGTTTGAAAACTCTTTTTATGAACTGCCAAGTTAATTGTGTATCTCTTGTAAATGATTTTGTTTGATAAAGGAATATCATCCGTTGAGAAAGCATTTTATGACCAGAGTACAATATATTAAATGGGCTCCTGGTGAATGAACTAAGAACATTTGATCCTGAAATTTCAAACAATTCCTTCCCTTGTGAACCTGAATTTTATCTGACAGATTTTGTTGATGATTTTATTAATTTTCCATATTCTGGAATCCCCCCGGCATGTGTCCTTACTGTGGTGGATGGGAATGCATGCTCACATGATCCTTAGATGCTCCTGGTAGAGTCATACTTCCAAATTGGATGATGGACCACAGAAAACAATCCAGAAGTTGACCCCATGATGGTTCCTTTAAATAATAAGAGAATGTTGCCTATAACATGTATACTGGGACCCACACTCAGAAAAAGGCCGGGGAGTAGTGTTTCTTGGTGAGTGTGTGGTGTCTTTCAGACTGAAAAAAGTATTTGGAACTACTGTGAATACTCACTACTCACAATATGAAGGGTGGGGGGGGCAGTTATGATATCAGTCAAGTACAAGGCAAGAGTAGGACAGAGTAAAACACATCACATTCTGGCAAAATTGACTGTTTGGATAGGAAGCATTTTCTCATTTCTGAGGAAAGAGCTAATGCTTGCAATGGATATTGAAAATACCAGCTACTAATAGTTGGCCTTATCTCCATACATAGCAGTGCTTATGGAAACAGACTTCTTAAAAATGAGTAGTAATTCTCATTCTTTGGAAATGCCCTCACTGTAGAAGCCCTGTTCAGCTGTTGGAATACTCACAAGTTCCTGGTTGGATGTTCTATATTAGGAGTTGTAGCTGTGTGGCTGAGATGATCACCTTAAATGTGACTGTAGGATGTTGAAAGGTAAATTATTCTGTTTGTGCTTATCAGCCTAACAGCTATTCAGAATAGTTTACCTTTTTGGTGACCATGAGTGTAATGCATCGAAGGCACTACCTACTGATTCTCAAGTTTTGAAGGAAGATTTCAATGCCCACATGAGGAATGATGGAGCCACCAGGAGTGGCCTCAGTGGGAGGAACATATTCTCTGACCTGCTAAATGCTGAATTATTACTGTACTTTTCCACTAATCAGGGATCGTCTATAACAAACACCTCATTCAAACACAATGCTGTTCATAAGAGAACATGGTATCAGACTGGAGGCTGTATGTTCTAGACAAATGGGTCAAAAGAGGCGGCGTATTTTCATCTGATCATCACTCACCATCCAAGCATATATTCTTATTTTCAAATATATCAGTTTCTGTTTTACATTCCAACTGCTGTCTCCCGCACATACAGTCCACATTTGGATTGCCACAATCTACTTTTTTACTTTGCTGATCTGCAGAAAGTTGAAGCTAGCCCCCTTTAATGCTCTCAGAGATATATAGTGCTATCTGTATTATAATACTGAGTTGTGTTATCCATTCCAGCTCTGGCCATACACAACTAAATCACAATACAAATGTAAATATAGACTACATGAAAATATATAGCATTAATAAAAATGGTCTCAAATAAGTCTGGATTTATTAGTACAACCCAAAGATTGTAACTGTTACTAAATCATGACTAAAAGAAAACACTCGGATGCCAATTGGTACTACTCAGTTAGATTATGTAGATGCCCCTACATTTGTTAAGGAAAATGTGCAGCTTAATCCCAAAGTATTAATCAATGTTGTCTCTGATATTGCCTCTATTTTTATAAAAATTAAGATCATCCTTGGGGACATTAAAAACGTAAAATAGCCATTGCCTATATCTAGTCTCCATAGTTAGTCATGCTAGTGCAAGGTATTCCTGAAACTATATTAAGAAAGTCTACTCAAAATAAACAAATTATTTTTCATGACTTAAATGTTAACTGGAAAAGGTCATTATAAAAAATCAGCTTTCAAAATTTCTAGATAATAATGTACCCCAGATGGTACATAACACTGGTTGGTTGAATGTAACAACAGGTAGATGTACTACTATATTGTGTGTAATAATCATAAACATAACTGACAAACTGAGCTTTGCATTTCCTATCAGATGTTACCTATGATAATTCACCTTTTCTTTGGTCCTGGACTTAAGAACAAAAAAAAACTTCAAGCAAAATCTTGCTGTCTACAGACAATTATCAGTCATCAGACCAAACTGTACTACATAAAATGCAATATATAAACTGGTCAGTTGTATATAACTGTACCGACATTATCTTGGTTCCCATACAATGTAGATTATTCCCTCTCTGAAAAAAGGAGAGTCTAAAAAATCCTAAACAGGAGAGATCAGGCATGGAAAAACTAGAAAATGACATACAAATGCAATCAAGAGAGATATGGATTTACTAAACTTCTGTGCAGGACTAGTTTATTCCTGCACGGAAGCACCCATTTAGGAGTAGGACACAGCACACCATGCATATTAATAAGGCGTGCTGCCCGAGCTCCTAGGCTTACATGGAGTGTGTATGAGTGCAGGGGGCATGTCTGAGAGCAGAGCTCTCAGAATAAACATGCCCCTGCAATGTAGAACAGCAGAAAGTGGTAAGAAATGAGCGAGACTGCTCATAGGTGCCCACATATCCCCACCAACAGTTCCCCATGTGTACACCAGCAACAGTACATAAAAATTAAATGAAGAAACCCCTTTATTTTTTTTTAATCCGAGTACAGCTAACCGTAGGTGCACGGGTGTGCCCATCACTTAACTATGGTTAAAGCAACTTAAAAGGCTGAAGAGGATAACAAGGAAGATATGTGCAAAAGAAGCAGCATAGCAATAGTGTAGTGGGCAGAGCATTTGCCTAATAAGCAGGCATTCTCGGTTTGAGTCCCACTGCAGCACAGTCTATTTTATATGGCAAAGCACGTTATAACCAATATTTTTATTGCAAAACCCACTAAATAACATATTTATGAATTGGAGTACGGCAGGAAATGTACATGTGAAGTGTCAGTGGAAAAATGAATAAGGCACAAGTAATCAGGTTTAAGCACAAATAAGCAGTAGTAAGCATATGTAATTACTAGTAAACATGTTTAAGTGCGTTTACGTGGGGGTAAGCACTGCCTACACATGTTAAGCAATGTAGAAGCTAAATGAGTATAAGACACTGTAACTGGAAGCTAGCATTGCTTACCACTGTGCAAACATGCGCAAACCTACTTACAACTGCTTTAAAGTGCCTTAATCACTCTGTATCCAATGGCCCGTGTTCTGCACAGCAACAAAATAAACAGCCTCTGCAAGTCTTGAACCCAAGCCCCTGTATATTAGGGTCACAGTAGTTAACCACTAAGCCAGCATAGCATTAGATAAGCTTGAGGTTTCAACAAACAAATCCTCACCATAGGAAAAATCAAACTGAACATGTGAAAGGAATCTATGTACAGTGTGATGTTGTATAACCTGTTACATAACATAAATATGTGAAGTGGAGTACTGCAGTAAGGCCAGATGTGAGGTGTTATTGTAATAAAGTGTTGAAGTCCCCAGGACCCCATACAGTATACGTACACATGAATCACGGATACCAGACACAGATATAACATGTAACGAATAATAAATCAATGACAAATGGAAATTATAATGCTAATGAAATATTAAGCAACACTAAACATTGCACAGCTCCGCTTACTTAGTGTAAGCAATGTGTAGGCTGGCTAACTCAATCTGGCCAGTGGTATACCCCTTTTAAGCAATGCCAACATTAGGTAAGCAGGTGTGCCCATAGCTTAACCTTTTCAAAACCATCCAATCACAGGAAAGTGTGGGAAATTGGGCATATTTAAAACCCACAGGTGCGAATACTTCCTATAACTGGTTGCAGCTCCCTGCTGTAGTCAGAATGGCTGGAGTTGGGGAAGGCACTCGATTTAGAGTGCAGCGCTGGGGCACCCAGGAGTCCAGATTCATAGTATGGCTCCTGGTAAAACACCATGAGCAGAGACTACCGCAGGGCCAGTACAAGGGCTCTCAGTATAAAGTGGAGACCTGGGACAGTCTTGCCCATGACCTCACCAATGCCACTGGTATCCCCTGGACTGGTGAGCAGGTTAGACATTGCCATGCTGACCTGAAGCAGCAGAGGGGGGATTTGTTGGAGCAGTGGATCCAAGAATCAAGGCAGATGGCCAATGCCCCAGCAGTGAATAAGTACTCTTTCTACTACATAGATAATGATTGCCTAATTTGTGCATACTATGGATAGGTAATGGCTAACTATCACTGTATTTCTCTGACAGCTGCAGATGAGCGAGCTGCTAGGCTATGTCACGAGGCAGGTTAGTAATTATCTTGCGTGTACTGTCATAAAAAATAAATATAACAGTTCTAGAAAGTGTTGTACCAGTAAAGAAGTGTATTGTGTATGGGATGTACTGAATAAACTAGACAATATGGCAGGAAGACTGTGATATAAGTTGTGTGTAAATAAAGGTGTAATATCTTGTGTTATAAAAGTATAACTCCTGGAGTGCTTGTGTACATTCTGCTTTCATATGTTGTAGTGTTGCAGTCTATAAATAGTACTGTTGTATTAAGCAGTCTTACCCACACTGTTGAACACAGATAAAATGTGTAGGAAGTTCAGTATAACAATGTTGGAAGTCCCAAGAGGTCAGTCATATTGTACAACTGAGGGAGACTTAGAAAACATTGGAATGCTTCACACCAACTCCCTGATAGCACAGTGTACTGTGATGTCAACTGTAATATTTTCACCACACACAGCAGGGGTTTGAATCCCAGGAGTGGTAGTAAGTTGTATGCATAATCATACCCCACAACCATACAGAGTCTGTGAGAATGTTCAGATAGAAAGCTGTATGCAGAATTAGACCCAACAACTGTACAGAATTTGCTAGAATGTTCAGATAGTAAGCTGAAAGCATAATCATAACCATCAGCTGTACAGACTGTGGCAGAATGTTCGGGTAGTAAGCTGTATTGTATAGTCATACCCCTCAACTGTTCTGATCTGTCCAGCATGTCCAGATAAATGGCCCAAATATGCAGCTCGGTAACCTGTTCCCTGACAAATCAGTGTGATGATCCAAGAAATGTAGGCAGCTTTTATTGACATATAACTGATAGTCAGACCTGAACATAGTCAGAGAATGTATATGAGAACAAACCTGTCATTGTAGCATCTCGCCCAAAGTGTATGACAGTTGTTCTCAAAATATGTCACATTAACACCTGCATCCTGTCAAGCCTTGACCAGAGTGTATGCAATAACAGATTGTTAGGTATGTGTATAACATCAACATGGAATCTGGGAGTATATGTAGAATTTGGCAGGTAGTGATAACAAAGATGTCCTCCACAGCTATAACAGGTAAGAGGTGTAGACTGTAGATACTACACAGTTCACTTATATAACTGTCTACAAGCATGGAATCTGGGAGTATGTGTAGAAATTGTCAGGTAGTGTTAACAATGACTTTCTCAACAGCTGTACCAGGTAAGAGGTGTAGACTATACGTAAGACACAGTCTATGTAGATACTAATCTACAAACATGCCATTGTGCAAAGTAAGGTCATGGGGTAGTGTAATAATACATGTAAGGGACAGATTACTGCAGTGACTAAGAAAGTTGCGAGAACTGCAGGGGTATATTAGTTGTTAATTGAACTCTCTAACCCCCACCATATGTGCTACAATAACCTAATTACACACCGCAATGGGTATGTGTACACTCCAAACTTTTGTTGGGACATATGTCCTATTGGTTTAGAAATATTCACATTTGATTCTATGCATGTGCCATGTTAAAATACTCCCATACTGGTGGCCTGTTGCCATCAATGAAACCTGCATGCTGTTGTAATGGCCACTGTTGTCCCATATATGCATGTGTTCTGTTCGCTCTGCAACTGTTGTAAATATGGTGTCTTGGGTTAATGGGAATACCTATGCATGCTGTTGACTATTACTAACTGATATCTTCCTTAAAACTGCAACATCATAGCTCGTATGGGTAGGCCGGTCCCAGCGGACACACCTGTCCCACCTCAGCTGGCCATGGATACTGGGCACAAGCATGTCTGGGGCTCAGCCTGGGACCTTCTCCTCCATTGTCCCTGCACCACCAGGTGGAACCGCTGCAGGGGATGGGGCTCGGACCCCCCCTGGAAGCGGGGGTGGAGAGGTACCTGTCACCCGTCGACAGGTCCAGGCCGTGGTGCGTAGCGAGCTCGACAAGGAGATTCAAGACAAGCTATGCCAGTATGAGGGCCATGTGGTGCAATTAGAGGGTGAACCTGCCCCTCCTACCCAGCCCCCTGCACAGCCACCTTTGGGGCCATGAAGGTGCAGTGGTGACTACCTGTGGGTGTGGACCTCAGTCCCACTGTTTCCATTTGGGAGCTCATGGGCTTGCATCTTCCCAACACTCCTCCCTGTCCAAGGTGTTTACCCCCCACGTGTCATATACCGCCCCTGTATGCATCTTGTTTGTCTTGTCTGTTAACCTACCCAACCTACCTCCCCAAATATACCTACTACCCCTCCCCAGCATCCCACTCTCACCTGAAAAAAAGAAAAAAGGGCAATTTGTTCCCCCAAAAAATCTTGCCCCATACATAGCTGTCCATTTTGCACGTGTCCACTGAACACATGTAATCCGGTCTAATTGGCATCACAACTTATTATTGTTGTTCTCACCCCCACCCAGGGGTTTGAGTATCCAAATCTACCTCCAAATTCAGTGTATATGCACAGCTGTTGCTGTAGAAGAAATGGGCAGTTATGGACCTTCCCTTCACCCTTCCTGCACATTCCTGGCTATTTTCCTTACTGTCTTTACCTCTTTGTGCCCCTTTTTTCACCACTTTCCTATCAACCCCTTTTTCTTTTCTTTTCTTTTAAAGAAATTAGCATGTGGATAAGCAAGAGTAAGCACTTGTAAACAGCAGTAAGTGGGTTTAAGCCTGTTTGCGTGGGGGTAAGCAATGCCTACACACGTTAAGCAATTTAGAAGCTGAGTGTAAGAAACTGTAACTAGAAGTTAGCAGTGCTTACCTCCATGCAAATCCATGCAAACATGCTTACAACTGCTTTAAAGTGCCTTAATCACTCTGTATCCAACGGCCTGTATTCTGCACAGCAACAAAATAAACAGCCTCTACAAGGCTCAAACACAGGACCCTGCACACCACAGAAAAAGTGATTTACCACTAAGCCATACCAGATATATATAAATCTGATGCATTCAGAAACATAACATCCAGCCCAGTCATGCAACAGTATAGAGAATGCATACCAACATCTAGATGTATGTGTGTGTGTAAATATATTAATATCTAAACAGATACAGCATATCTATATATGTATATATATGTATATATATATATGTATATATATATATATATATATATATATATATATATATATATATATATCTATACATGGCCACACATCTGTAGATAGCAATGGTAGACTGACAAAAACAAATATGTCCACATGCATCGTTAATGGGGTTGAGACGCCCGCCCCCAAACAATATATGTCATGTACGAATAGGCATACCCCCCCCCCCACCACAGCTAAACACATCCGCCCTGCAATACACTACCAAGTGTTACAGATCCCATAAGCAGGAACTGACATGACATGGGCACAAGATGTTAACAGTACTACAACTCACCTGTATGATGTCAGGCTGGTATTGATAACATATCATGCAGTACGGTCTGGCTCCCATAGGAAATGTAAAATGTGGAAGCTATCAACATCCCCAGGATACATATACACACAGACACATATATGCAGATACAGATATATATATATATATATATATATATATATATATATATATATATATATATATATATATATATATATATATATATATATATATATATATATACATATATACAGCTATACATGTGACTACACATATACAAGCAGCGATATGTACAGTAAGATACGTATGTAGAAGGTGCACACAATATGGAACAGCCACTATGCCTACAGTTCACACCTGAACAACTGGACACTGTATGGGCCACCCATACAAATTACAATTGTTGCCTGCAACATATACCCACAGAGAGGTCATAGTAAAAACACCACACACAGGTTTGCAGAAATGGAAAACCTTTATTTGTGTACTATTGCAGTTCTATATGCCATGTCATATAGCTGTTCAGACACTGACATCCACATAAACAGAGTAATGCAACTGTGAAACAGTTATACTAACACAGTAGTCTGTAAAGGTTCACAACTTTTGCTGTTCAGGCCAAGGTCTTCAAATTGTACAATAGTAAAGACAGACTGGGCCACAGGATACCAAACAATCAACATTAGGTAATGCAGGTGTATAGTTCAGCAGCCTCTATTTACACTCTGTACAAAATCACTAGGTGGTAAAGATTTCAGTTTACCAAATGGGATGTAACTGTTACATAACAAGGCATAACTGCCACCATCACATGCACACTGACAAACAAAACAGTCTGTATGGCAGGAGGCAGTAGGCCATGCATTAACCCAATTTATGCGAGTAATGTAAATATAGGTGAATTATATGGTACTGTACATCCAGATACCTTAAGGCAGCTCACCCCTGATACCCCCACATTTTGTAACAGGCTAAGTAATTTATGGTGCACCCCCCCAGACTCAATAATACAGGGCCATATACCACTGTTACATACACTGGCCTCTGGAGTGCATAAGGGCACATGTATTATGTAGGTAAAGCCCACACATATATGGCCTCAACCCCACAGTATGTGTGGGGGAATACAACAGCAGTGGACTGATGGCAGCAATGGCAGTGTGATATACACACAGCCCACTACAGAACAACCTCTGACAGCATGTCATATGTGCAAAGCTTGGAATGTAGGTGGAGGACAGAGGCTGGAACACAGGCCCATATGTGGAAAACTGTTGCCATACACTAAGCAAGTCATTGGTGTTACAGGATAGACTGCAACATACCCTTAGCCAGGAAATTGAGGTTAGAAACATAAATGGATGTAGCCATGTACTGATGGCACTCAACACACACTGCCAGTGAAATATCTGACACAAGACCTGTGTGGTGGACAGACAAAACATGATAGGCGCACCTCTGGCCACCAACAGGATAGGCCCGCAGTTGAGAGCTATGCAGACTGACTGCATTCCAAGGTAAACTAGTATGTACACACACACACACACCCTGTAACACCCGTACTATACAAAGCATAACACAACTCTACTCACACACTGTCTGTAGTTCTGGAACCTCCTACAAATATGTAGCTGGCCTGAGTGTGCCAGTTTCCCTGGAAGAGGTACTGCTACCTGCTGTCTGTAACACTAATGCCCACACACAGGAAAGGTAAAGCGACCACACCCACATGATGTAGGGATTTATAGTAGGTGGTTGCCATGACAGTGGTAATTGAAAGTACTACACAGCAAGCTGCATGCAGTTAGCAAGTGTAGGTCACTGATTGGTGCAGAGGCCATCACCTGATCAAGTGCATCACCTATTAATGCCAGGCTGCAATCTACCCCAAGCAGCTCAATCCATTCACTGGACAGAGAGAGAGAGCAAGCAAGCAAGCGCGAAAAAAAAAAAAACATACAGCTCAGCAAACTAACAGGTGAAAACGCAGGCATTTAGGTAGCTGCCATTCATAAATACATCATTCCCACAACAGGTATGTAAAGCATATGTACATGTATTAGAATGTAGTACTTGGTCCATTGTAATGTGATAGATAATGTGGAATGAGTTATATGTGCCATCAGGTGTTGTTGTGATGATGTACAACTGAACAACTGCTATGGACAATAGTGTTTGTCCCTGAGGGTAGTGGGCTATAGCTGTTAACTGTGCAAGTCAGCACTGACAGACAAGATGTAAGCCATCATAGTGTGTGTTGTGCAATGGGGATTATGTATATGATGTGGCCAATAGCTGGTGGTGGAAGTAATGCCATTATTATGGACATGTGGGAGCCACGGACCACCACTGGTAGGATACTCAGGTGAATCTGTAATGTAGCATGCCAGAATGCCATAGGTGTGTAATAGGGTTACCTGCAAACAGGTCCCACATATACTCCACTAATGTCAGGCTGTGTCCATATGTGGCACCTGTCTGTGTTGTAGCAAGGCAGAACAGTGCAGCTGTGCAGGAAGATGGTGTGAGATTGTGGAGCTGATGTCTGAATGTACCCCACATATAGGTATGCATATGTGTACATATGTCACATATATAATATATAAGGATAAATGCATATCAGCATGTATGTCCAGAAATATACATATACCCATGTGTAGACATATATATGTACACATATATATGAATTCACATATATCTACACATAGAGGTTCATAGGTTGGTACTAGGCTATCGGCCCTAGGGCCTATACAAGCCTAGCCAAACAATACCCCAGATATTTCTTCCCACAATATTTACTTCCCTGGACCTCTGTCTAGCAGGGTGACTGACGTGATCCCCGGGGTGAATTTCCTATCTCCCATCCAATTATCAAGGTTCCTTTGAAGAGGGCCAAGGAGGCGCTCTGCTTGACATGTCTGGGCAGTCTATTCCAGGGTATGAGGAGTCTCTGGGTCAGGAACCTATCCCTCCAGCATGTTTTGTTCATTGTGATGATAAGGTTTAGATCCCTGGAGCATGTGGCTCTGAGGGATTGGGATTTCTTTAAGTGGAGCATGTTCAGCAGCTCAGGGTTTGACATGGCCTTGTATGTTAAGCAGAGATCGCCTCTGAGTAGACAATATGCCACAGAGTATAGCTGGAGTTTTTTTAGACAGTCAGCATAGGGCATCTGCTTTAGGTCTGTGATTCTTTTAGTGAGGTATTTTGGTGGATTTCCAGCTGTTGCAGATGTCTTGTGAGGTACATACTAAATGGGGCATTGTACTCTATAATGGGTCTAATGAGGGATGAGTACAGTAGGACAGTGACCTCCTTTTTTCTGGATGAAAAGCCCTTAGTGATGAGGTGTGCCACATAGAAGGATTTACTGACTCCTGTGGCAATGTGGTTATCAAAGGTGAGACCACTATCCACCTGTGTCACTAAGTCTCTCATCACACTTTCAGTGTTTAATGTACTGCCACCAATGTCATAATTCATGTATGCATGTTTATTCCAAAGGGGATAACTATACATTTTTTGGCATTAAGCTTGAGCCCATGACTCTGGCACCAAGCGTCTGTTTCTGTAAGGCCCTTTTGTGGAATATCCACATCATTTACGGATTCAATAATGGCTCCCAGTTTGCAGTCATCTGCGAACTTTGTTAGCCAGAGTCCCTTAGTGTTGGCGTTTAGATATATACCTATATGCATATGTCTACATATGTACAAACACACACACAAACAGATATGCATGTAAACTACCAGAGTGATGTGTGCTATGTGCGAGGCAGCAGCACATATAGCAATACACACAGATATCTACAGCTGGCAGTGTGTGCACCATGGAGGGGTATGTCACATGTTAGTCCCTTCTTAGCACCACATTGCCCCCCGTCTGTGAAGTATGCAATGGGAATATGGGGAAGTATGGCAGATACACACGTGGAGGTGGTCAGGATTGGTAGATATAGAGGACAGTCTACAGGGGTGGTATGTGACACATGTGATGGGTAACACCATGGATGGTGTGTGTGGTCCGTGATGTGGATGTCCCATGGTCCCCAATATGGGAACAAGGCTCCCACCAACTGCCACTCACAGCAGTCCACATCCTGAAGGTGCCAGGTCTGGATGCTGAGCAGGAGGAGCATATTGGCAGTGTGAATGTGTACTGGGTGCCTCAGACTGATGTAGCCCATCCCTCATGTGTCTGTGGAGCCCTGTATGGAACAGATCCTAGACCTGAGCTCAGGGGACAGGAACATGTTGGTGTGTGCCTTGGGGGGGGCCAACATCCCCTGGGTTGTTCCATCTGATGGTATTGCTGTAACAGTACACAAGGAGGCCCCAGATTGGCACACACATGTGATGTGGCCAGGTATCCTGGTCAGATGGGTGTGGAGAGGTGGATCAGCTGGCCAATAGAACATATACATGTTATTGTGTCACTGCTGTAGTACATTTGTTGGTAGTAATAGTCTACACAATCCAGGTACATTTCTAACAGCATGCATAGATCCCCCTCAATAACACAGACTGTCAGATGTGCAGCAATCTCAGAGCAGCCATACTACTGGCATATATGTAACCATAGTGGTCCTGACAATGGCATGCAAGTGAATCATCTGTAACAGGCAGCAATGTTAGTGTCCACACAGGGGACATGGCTACAATCACATAGCAGAAGGTGTAGTACAATACACATTCTGTCCAAACAGTAGTTAAGCTGTGGCCATACCTAATGAGTTGTATGTACAGTCTGTTGAAGCAGATATTGTGGTGGGGGGGGGTGATAGAGATGTGTATTATGAACTGTGGTAACCTTGCCATATGAGTTTCTCAGGCCTGTTTCCATCTTCATGTCTTTCAGGCAAGATGTCACATATCAAGTTACAGCGGATGAAAATGAGGTCATCATCAACCACCTGGTACAGCACTACCAGGTTCTCTTTGGCAGGACAGCCCATGACCAGCAGGAGTGGGCCGGCCTGTGGAACGATCTAGTCCACAGGGTCAACGATGTTGGCCTGCATAATCTCAGTTATGAGCAGGTCCAGCATCATTGCAACGATCTGCTTCACAATGTCCATTGGCATGCTGCTGCAGTCCGGGGATCGCCTCACCATGGGGGGGGGCGTGCCATCCCCCCCGACACGTGTGGAGGAGCTCCTGCCCAGCCTCATGGCACCTGCCCATCTGGAACACCAGCAACCACTGGACCTGTTCGTGGAGGTGGATGTCACCCACACATCAGCCAAGGAGTGTGCAAGTAAGGACACAGGGCATATCAGTAGACCACTGTTGTGTAAATATTCACAGTGGTACAGGTAGATCATGCATATCTGACATGTCATATATATATTGTGCTGCTGCATTGTAGTGATAAACAGATGTCCAAATATGGTAGTATTGTGGGAATTTACCATTAATATATGGTAGTACTGCACCCAGCCTGTAGCTGTGCCACAGGTATGGCCACTGACATTGCATCTCTCACCCTCTTCTGTAGGTCCCTCCGGGGTAACAAGGCAGCAGCCTGTAGCTGGTGAGTATGTCTTATGTAGATGCATGCCAACACACAGGACATGTAATGGTGATGGTATATTACATGCACACATCTAAAAACCTACCCTGAATGCATGCTGTACATGTGCATGTATTGTTGCTGTGAAATGCATGGTCTCACAGGGGCGACCATGATGGAGTATTGAAAGGGTATGTCACACACCTGCATGACAACTAACATGCTGTCATTGAGGAATGTGTCCACAAGAAGTAGCATACTGTTGGCAGACATGGCCTACAGTAGTGACATGTTCTGAACAACACCCATATACAGTGCCACACCAGTGTATATACCTGTAGAGCAATGCCAACTGCTGCAGAGATGCACTGTGGCATACGGCATTACAGTAGCCCACATCATCTGGGTCTAGTCTGCAACATGTAGTGTTTAGTGTATGGGACACTGCAAGCTGGCACAAATATGTAGGACTTACCTGTCATGCATCTGCATAAAAGCTTAGGGGGCTCTCAGCATGACACACCAGTGCACTGCAGCAGGGATCCTAAGGATGGTAGGAATGGCTCTATCTGCATATAGTCAGTTTCCGGACCTGTGGCAGCCATAACCCTATCCACACTGCAGTAGTGACAGCATTGTGTGAACACCACATGAGCAGACGTTGCAATCATGCAGAGTAGGGGGACATGTGTAGGGTAGGCTGAACATACACTGGCAATTGCAGAAGGCCCATGCTGGTATACCTCTGCCATGAGCAGTGACTGCTGTAGTACACACAACAAGAGGTGTGATAAACCGTCATGATAATGGTGTGCACACATATGCCCACATGGTGTGCATGCATTGCAATCAGCAGCCGCACACCTAACACAATCTGTAGACATTGCATGTAAAAGTACAGGACATGTTACATACCAGGCTTGTGTACTGCTAAGATATGCAGTGCTGTGGTCCCATGGCAGATCACGGATGTGTGTGTAAAATCAATAAAAGTGTGTACACCCCCATAGCCATGGTATGCTCTGATGGTTGTCAGTGTAAGCATTTCTGCAGTTGTCATACCTGGTCTGTTGATGTTGACAGCTGTAAATCAGGCATCAGGCATTCACCAATGACAACAGTCCACATATCATCCCAGGTATGTGTTGCTGAAACACATAGGGGCTGTGAGAGGTACAGCTGACATAACTGACACAGTACTACACATTCCACAATGGGTTGTACACCTGTGAGTTGTGGTGCACAGTACATGGCAGGGAGCAGAACAGGTGCACACCATTACTGTGTACATGGGTGCAGTGGTATCCAGGGGAAGGGTCGTCACCTAGTCACAGCACATGCATCATACACATGTATCATACACATGTATACTGTTGCTAGCATGGATTGACTATAGCTGAACTGCATGCTGCTCTGTACCATATGTTCTGCATGTTGGCAGTTGGGTAATAGGAGAACTGTGTGTATGATCATTGTGCAACCTCACCTGTGTGTGTGTTTGTATGCATCCTGGTGGTTAGTTAGTTTGCCTGCAGGGTCACTATGGTGAAGTAGTGGGAGGTGGATGCATGTATGATGCGTGTGTGCATGTGTGTGTTTGTGTGTGGCCATGTATGCATATGTATGATTGTGGGGTGTTCATACAGCTGTTCCCCCCTTTGGGACCATGCAGTACATGGACATGGGAGTGCCACATTACACACCAGGAATACCTGTCATGCACTCACAGGACAGCAAATAGTATAATATGGTCTGTAGCATGGAACAGGCATTCAGAGGGAATGTAGACTCCAGGTACACACTTAATATTGCAGTCAGCAGAGAGGTCACATACAACACACTTATGCAGCTCTACAGATGCATTGGGGAAGTAATAGTCAACACCAGGGAGTGTATCCAAATATTACAGCTGACACAAGATGGGCCGACGGAACAGCATATCTGACATGTACTGAGCATTACATACACATGACACAACAGTGGGAGCTATTATGGGTACAACATAGTAGCCCACACATATAGGGGCCATGCACATCATTCCGGCCATACAAAGGGTGCATACCGAATAACAGCATTGAGGCCATGTTAATCCACTACACACAGGCCAGGCAGGTAATGTAGCAACAGGCCTTGTGTTGTTGCCACTTGCGTGGGCATTTAGAGGACTGTGATGTTAATGAGTGGTATCAGTGTGTGTATGCTAAGTTTGATGCAGGATGGGGTAACACATGGACATATACGTGGGACTGTCTGTAAAGCCATGGACAGGTATGTATTACGGAGATGTATGTGTGTGTGTGTGTGTGTGTGTGTGTGTGTTTGTGTGTGTGTGTGTGTGTGTGTGTGTGTGTGTGTGTGTGTGTGTGTGTGTGTGTGTGTGTGTGTGTGTGTGTACTGTTAAGCAATGCTGTACAGGTTTTAAAGTGCGTTTATTGTTTTCCCCCACAGGTGGCGAGGTGGGCCAGGGTCCCTCCTGCATTTAATCTGATGTAGGTGTCCATACAAACACCGATGATGATGATAATGTTGAGGCACAGGTGGGGTTGTCAGGGGCTTGACACTGCACCAACATTTGACATCTCCCTTTTAGCCACCCCAGCCCCATACACAGTTAGTGCCTGTACACACCCCATCACCAGTGGCCATAGCTGGAGTTCAGTGGCAGTGCACAGGAATGTATGGTAACCATGCCTACTGTGTCCGGTCATAGAAGGCATAGCCAGATGTCCAGCAGGCTGCCACATAGGCAGATGTCCCAGAGTGCTCATGGTAGGGCCGCTGGACATCATGCCCGTGGCATAGGTGACATAAGTGCAACAAGCAGAAGCATGTTTCAGGCTGTAATGGTGGTGCAGGCATGTATTGAGCACTACACCAGACAGGGTCTTAGGCTGCAGAGGGCTGCTCTCGCATCTGTAAGTGACAACATCCGTGAACTGTCGGGTGCCATCTGTGCTTCTATCGAGCAAGCGGATAGACGGCATGATGAGATGATGGCCCTTCAACATGTGGTGGGGATGTGGTGACATCTGTGTGGATGTGGGCCAGCAACACTAACAGCTGGCAGTCAACGTGGGAATGCTAGGACACCAAGGGGTCCTGTAGTGGCAGTAGCAGCCTTAGCAGTGTGGGGGTGTGCTGTCCACACCACACCACAGCAGGCCATGTGCACATGGTCCTGGCCAGTCCCAGGAGGGACGTGGTACCAATGTATTCTGATATACCTACTACTGTCGATATATCTGTAGATATCCATACGTATATGTGCATATGTATCACTATCTATATATGTGTAGACATGTATTGCTCTGTATATGTATATATCTGGGTGTGTATATGTATATCTGTGTACATATACATACCCATCTATATTTGTAGATATGTATATGTGTAATCATATATATAGATATCTGGATAATTATATGTACAGATATTTTCACCATATGTCTTGGACATGGAGTGTAGCCCTACCCCAGCCCCTATAGTCCCAACTTCGTAGTGCAAGAGGATGTCGGGTATGTATAGCAGTTATATTACTGGACTATTGCTACTGTAATTGGGATTGTCTTCACAGACATGGTGTGTGTGGGAGGTCACATCTGCTTTCCACATGTGTGCCATTGGTACTGACAGACATCCTAAGGACATCATAGTAAAGTACCACTGTTAGCACATAATGCCCCTGTGGACTGCAGCAGAGATATTGGCCAATATATGTGGACATTCTGAAATACTCTGTATAGTCCAGAGGTATACACAGAACCCCTTAGTGCAAAACATGTGTACCATGCATGACAATATGGATGTTAACAGTCATGTAGATGGGTATAACACATAATGACTGGTATACATATGCCACCATAGGTTATGCATTCACACCAACCTGTCTGGCCCGACACATAACTGCTGGTACAGGGGTGCCATGGCCACATACTACCCACTAGATATTGACATACATCTGTACAGCATCCCACTGCTCTGTCTGACATACATGACTGTTAAGGGAGGCCCGGCAGCAGTACATCTGGCAAGTATCTGCACATGACATCTCATTGGGTAAGTACTTTAAGCTGCTAGGCATGTAACAGTGCACTGTTCAGGCTACAGGCAGACTGGCTCAACACTGGCCTACATCTCCTATGGGTGAATGCACATGTACCTGCATATATAGCAGGTTCTGCAGGCATGTCACAGCACATGGTAAGATACACCTGTGTGAAAGTGCATAACCACAACCAATGTGAACACAGCCACAGCCACATATGGTAAGGTAGCATAATATTACAGTATATGGACTATCTGTTCAACACCATCCTCATATGTGCCACTCCCAGACTAACCCTACATATACTGGGCTGCTACATGGTTTGGTCTGCTGGCTGTCTATGGGGTGGGGATATGTGTGTGTATAGCCCTACAAACATGTAAGCCAATGCGGTAACATACAATGGAACAGCATGTAACATCAGATAGGATGGGACCTATAACAATGACATCTACCACAGTCTGTACACAGGCTAAAGAACATATTAACAATACACACACTGTCAACATTTACCATAGGTACACAGACCTGAGTACTGTACAAATGACCACAGATTGTCCAGGTTATGTCATCAAATATAACCCCTACTGTACATAACATGTAGCATTCTGATATCTCATTGACTTGTTATCAGATATGATGACACTAATGATGGTGTACAGCACATATGCACCTCTTAATGCACAACATATGTACAAAGGTTGACACAGTTGTGGTTGGAAGCACATACACAGGGCCAATATTGAAATGTTGCTGTGATAGCCTCAAACAGGGTTTGCTGCAGCATATGTCCTATGAGGGATATGAAGTCAGTAACTGCCACAGCTTTCACCATCTACAGACTACAATCTTCACACTACCTTCTGCAGTTCACAGATAAATGCTCTGTGGGTAACACATGAAACCAAGGGCACAACACACTGCCCAGTCTGCAGATGACCCTACAGATGCGGATTCCTCATAAACATAGACCTGACATGGCAGGTAATAAAACATGTAGGACAGCCATATCCACACACACACACTGTTAAACCAACATTGCTCCACGTGCAGTATAGCAGCACTTGCAGTCTGTAGTCAGGTCAGGCACATCCCCCTCCTGTGTGTTGTCCTGTTTCCACAGTGTATATTGTTAGAGGTAAATCCCCAATCCATCTGAGATGCTGTTTGCTAAACAACAGATTTAGTTCCTGCTCACAGTGAATGAAAAGGGCCAACACCAACATGATGTTCCTAGATACTGGAGTGTGTTTCCATGCAATTGGCTATGGGAATGTTACCACAGCTATTCCACATGCAATCAACTAGGAGAGGGCTGCAATTCGTGCAGAGGCCATCAGCTGATCATGTGCATCACTGAAAATACTCATGCTGCTGCCTAAGCAAAGCAGGTGTAGGTCTCCACACCCACCAGAGAGGGAGTGACAGAGGCAGACAGAGGCAAAGACATGTCAGGGAGGGGAGGGAGTGTAAAACCTACGCATGTTTGTGTCACACACCTACCAGCACAGGGTATCAAACCCCTGATGACTATGTCATGCTATCATATTTCTATGCAGTTATTGGATGCACCACATAGGTTACATTTTGTGGAGCCCCCGGAACGTATATGTGATAGTGAGTGACATCTGCAACAGGGATATGGTAGGTATATGGTAGGTGTAGTACACATGCCTGTCCGCATGTACAGTTGTCAGTGACAACACAGCCACATTCTCACAGGGATGCATGCACATTGACACACTTGGCAGGGTCAGGAATACAACCCATCACTGGTGAGATTGCCACAACACAATACTGTGCAGGTATCACATGCACCACAGGGGTCATACAGAGGTGATATGGGCAAAGGGTATGGGGAGGTGTCTGATATCAGACAACATGCTTCAGTATGCCAATGGGGGTTGTAGTGAGTGTGGATGTGATCATACACATCATACAACACACACACAGACACACAGGGTGCTAGTACTGACATACATGGGTACATTTCTGCACGGGTGTGTGGTGCAAACTGTGCCAGATGGCTATACAAGGCTAGGTGATGGGTATACCTTCACATCAGGCCACATGACAATGGTCTGCATTGTGGCTCAGGGCTGTGGTTTTTGCATTTGCCAACACAGGTGGGTATTGTATCCATCATCCATTCACCTGGGTGACTATTGCGTGTGACTAATGCTGTGCATCCCTTGCCATGTATGTGTTCCTTAGTCCATGAAATGGACAGTGTCTGGGATGTGCACACCTCCCACATGCATATACAGTGACATGTGGAACTGTATCTGGGGTGTTGGGCCCATGTTGTGTGCACAGATTATCATCAGATGTGCCAGTCTTGGCCACCTGTGGCAGGAACTGGTAATGGAGAGCAGGTTACCCCTGCACCTACATTGATAGCATGCTAACAACATTCCCTGGTGTCAGTGGCATCTGTCCTAGCAGGGCATGTTTTCAGGCATGGTATGTCCTTTGTGGGTCACACGTGATGGCACCACAGGTGTTGCAGGTGTCCAGTGAGGAACATGGGGATGGTGAACTGTCTGCATGTATGTGCCTATTGGACAGATGGACAGGGTACCATGCCCTCTGTTAGCCACTGCATTCACTCCATAGTTACTATCAATTGCCAATATGCAGTGTACTACACACATATTGGGTGTTGCCTCGACATGTGTGTCTGTGCATGAGACATGGGTTGAGAGTGTGCTCTGGATAATACTGGGGTTGCTAACTGTGATTGCCTGGCCTTGATGTCTCATGTATGGGCATGGATTTGCACCCCAGCCTCTCTGCTATTTCACATCTGTTATCCTTGTACAGTGGACATTGTGATATATTTACTAGGGCCACCATATAAGAAATTTGCAAAACCCGCTTTACATTGGGGCCAGGTGTCACACACTCTCACCCACCTCCACACAGGATAAGAGTTACAAACACATACACACACCTGTCATGTCTGGGAGTAGAACCCCTACCTAGCTAGTTTATTACACTACAGCACTACGCAGTTATAGTATGCACCACGGAGATTACTGGAGTACTCCTTCCCTAAAGGTGTATATCACATTGGCTGACATCAGCAGGATAGCCAAAGTAGGGCATTTGACATGTACTGTAGCCTAAAATGTTTTGCTCCCTACACAGACATTGGAACACACACAAAACATCCAAAACCGACATGTGTGAGTATAGAACCCCTAAACGATGTCTACATCACACTACAGCATGGAGCTGTTATAGGACGCACCATGGGGATTACTAGAGAGCTCCTTCCCGAAAGGTGTATATCACATTGGCTACGTAGGATGGGGGGGGTATACCTGACTATTTCAACATTTCTACACAGGATTGGGGGGGCACACCTGAATGTTACTACATTTCTACACAGGATTGTGGGGGGGGGCACACCTAACTGTTACAATATTTCTACATAGGATGGGGGGGTACACCTGACTATTTTTACATTTCTACATAGGATTGGGGGGGCACACCTGACTGTTACTACATTTCTACGTAGGATTGGGGATGCACACCTGACTATTTCTACACAGGAGTGTGGGGGGGGGCACACCTAACTGTTACTATATTTCTACATAGAATGGGGGGCACACCTGACTATTTCTACATTTCTACACAGGACTGGGGGGGCACACCTGATTATTTCTACATTTCTACACAGGATTGTGGGGGGCGGGCACATCTGATTATTTCTACATTTCTACACAGGATTGTGGGGGGCGGGCACATCTGACTATTTCTACATTTCTACACAGGATTGGGGGGCACACCTGACTGTGACTACATTTCTACATAGGATGGGGGGGGCACACTTGACACTTGTACACATTTGCTAGGACTGTAATGGTATGTCGGGTACTCCATTTCAGTCTGTCGTCTTACCTATCTTGCTGACTAGAGGCATACCAGTGTGCTACAGATCTTAGATTTTAGTTACCTACATATTAGTTTCTGACTTCATACCCTTCAGAACTGACCTCCCACTGTCTGACCTGCTGTAGTCTGTCTGTGTTGGCCTTGGGGGAGGTTACCCATAGGCCTCATTCAGAGGCCATAGCACCACCTTTGTTTGTATTTGTCTATAACTGTCCTACAGGCTGTGACTGTTGTTGGGTATATGACCCCCTCCCCCCGACTGGCATGTGTGAGTCACTAACCTTGTGGGTGTCCCAGTATTGAGGATGGTGCTGCAGAGCTGCCTATGTCAAATGCACATAGTACACTCCCTACACATGGTTAGGCACAGGTAGTGTAATGTTTGGCATCCCTTTTACTGTATGTGAGAGTCAGAGAGAGGTGTTATTCCCTGGGTCCCTCCTGTGACAGTGTATGTGCTATGCGTTGCCTCTTTGCTAAGTCCAGGGCATACTGGTCATGCCTCCTTCTGCCTACTGGGGCAAGCTCAGGTTGTTCCTCCTCTGAGTCACTCTGTGCCTGTTCAGGCCTTGGCAATGGTGGGGGATTGTGTGGTCCTGCCCTGTGCTGTTCCTGCTGCAGTTTTTTCCGCAGGATCATATTGTATAGCATGGCACATACAAGGACTATTTGGGTTCATGTAGCTGGTGAGTACTGCAAGGCATCCAAAACACATGCTCTACTATAATTCTGGTCTGTGCATGTGCCTCATTATGGAGTTCTTGTTCGGGTGTGTGTGCATTTCTGATGGGTGTCATCAGCCACGGCTCCAGTGTGTATCCAGCATCCCCCACTAGGTGACCATGAGGGATGTCCACAATGGCAAATCTCTGGTACAGCTGCGTCAGATGCCAGATGTGGGAATTGTGATAGCTTCCAGGGCAGCCAGCACACATATTCATTATTATACCCTGGGCATCTTACACGACCTGGCAGTTGATGGAGGGGAAGCCCTTGCGGTTGATGTAGACCCTTCCCCACTCACCGGGTGGTGCTTTGATGCATATGTGCATGCAGTCTATAGCACCCACTACCTCATTATTATACCCTGGGCATCTTACACGACCTGGCAGTTGATGGAGGGGAAGCCCTTGCGGTTGATGTAGACCCTTCCCCACTCACCGGGTGGTGCTTTGATGCATATGTGCATGCAGTCTATAGCACCCACTACCTCAGGGTATTCTGCTATTTGGTGGAACAGTTGCATATTGCTGGCCTCATGGGTGCTGGGGAAATATATGTGCTCACCGACATGTGCTGACATGGCATCCAGGAACTGGTGGAGTACCCTGGATGCTGATGCCTGTGAAATCCCCACCATATCTCCAGTTGGCCTTTGGAAGGTACCTGTAGCTAGTATTCTTAGGCCTACACATACCTTGGTATCCACTGGGATGGATTCCCCTCTGTTAGTTCTGTGTGTGAGGCGTAGCTGGCACAGCTCAAAAATTTGCTGTAGGAGGTCCCTCTCCACCCTATTGTGCTCCACTATTTCCAGCTCAAGTAGCCCCTGGTATGTTACCCTGGGTCTGTACACTCTTCTCCATCTCCTCACTGTAGGTTGGTGGACAGCATTCATATCCTCACCACCCTCAGCCTCTTCTACAAGTTGTTGTATGATAGCTATTGCAGCCCCTGTCATTTTGCTGTACTGAGTGTTAAAAGTTCCCCACTTGTTTACACTGGTGGTGTAGAGTGTGGGAAAACCAGAGGGGAAGGTGTTTGCATAGTTTATAGTAGTGTTCTGGGCAGGGCTGGTCTGCTGCCTGTGTAATTGGCTGATTCTGATACATTTCACCTGCCAGCTAAACTAGTTCTCCTTGATTACCTTCCTATTGCTGTTTTCCCTTCCCATTGCCTTCCTGTTTAAGCCTGTGGGCGTGCCGTGCAAATAGAGTGCTTAAATGTGCACACTGCTGCTATTTCCTGGTTTAACCTCTTTTTTCTTCCTGTGAAACCTGGTGCGTGGCAGGCACACCTGCCTAGGCTTTGTAAAGAGTGCTAAACAGGTTTAGACACACCCCCTAGCTTAGCTGTGCTAAACTAGAAGCAATCCCGAGTGACAGGGCTCCAATCCACTTACAGTATGCCTGACACACATCCCCATGATGTCACCTAACTCCTAGGCTTGCACCAAGATATTCCTACTCTTACACTGTTGGGACCTGACTCACATGCTGGGGAAAACTGGGATTAACTATCCTTCCCCTCATTTGCATAGGATTGCCTGCTAATGCATAGTTACATGTCTCACACTGAGCCTCCCCTCTTAGTAACCACTACTCACTGGCCAGGTTTTCTTCTGCCTACCATTGCCTTGTATGGCAGAATAGTGATTTTAGTTAGACTGATTATTTTGGGTTTATTTTATTATTTTCCCCGATCCCATTTGTGCACCGCTGCCCTACGCTTAAACAGCTGAGATCGGCTAAAAAAAAAATTAAAGTTGATTTTTGTATTTTTTTTTTTATGTTTGCAATGCCAATAGCCTTATACTTGGCCATTGGCATGCTTACTACATGATATGCAGCCTTTATTTGGAGCTGTCATAGCTCTGTTTTGGACTGGGTACTAACTGAGTACATTTCTGCAGATAGCAGTAGTCCTGCATGAACTGTTGCAAGCTTCCTGGATTGCAAAAATCACCTCATCTGCATAGATTTATCCTGCAAATGGGGCGATTTGCATACCAGGGCTTAGTCCGTGCAGGATTAGTGCAGGAGCGCTCGTGCACACCCCTGCAGGTTGTTCCTGGATCGCACGGCAGACATATTGCCTGCTTGAGCTTCTGCACCGGTCTTGCACTCTGTGTAAGCTTTTGAGAATCCAGGGGATATTCTTTATGCTTAAATGTGAAGCAAGAAAAAAAAAAAAACAATGCTTTGAAAGATAGTTACTATATGAATCTTCAAGCCTATTTACTAGGGCAACCTAAATAGTTTTGCCAAGCCTTTAAAACCTTAAATGCCAATAAATTAAAAAATGCTGCTAATATGCAATATAAACAACAATATGATATATGATATCAAAAATGTTATCTTTTCTCCACCTTTGCCAACTACACTTATGTTCATCAGCACAATTAGAAGTCACTCTACAGTACAGCTTCATTCCTGTCTTGAGGTTCCTCCCTTCCATTTTAAGGCCATCAACAGCAGGTGGGTTGTTAAAGTACAAAACAACATAACATCACAAAATTCCTGGAAATGAGCAGTCTAGTGCTACTTTTTTATTACATTCATTTATAACCAATGGAGCTGAAAACTAGCCCTTATATAAGTAAATAAGTGAAAGTTAGGCAGGGCTCTGATTGTGCACTATTAATCTTCATCCCTCTAACATATTGCGTTTATTTTGCAAAAGATATTTGTTCCCATTGGACTTGTGAGTGTGCAATCAGTCTGGCAGGACAGGTTCTGTTGAGGCTCTATATGTGAGGCAGATATTGCCTGTTAGTAGCCTTTATGATTCCAAGTACAAGGACAATGCTTTGAGACAGTCTGCATAGTCTTTGTAATTTAGGCTCTTGATCTTTTTAGTGAGAAAGTATTGTGGCCACTCCATTGTGACAAATGTTTGGACAGGTGCACACTGAATATGTCATTATATTCAGTGAGCAGCCTGAGGAGAGTCGAGTACAGTTAAATGGTTACATCCTTGGACCTGAATGACATATCTTTCGATATAAGCTGTGTAATGAAAAGAGTTAATCCTTACGATAGTTGATATGTGGTGATCAAAGGACAGTTCATTGTTGACATAGGTTCCCATATCCTTAAATATGGGATCAACTTTCAGGGGTGTGTTGTCAATGTGATAGCTACAAGGGAAGTAATGCTTGATTAAGGATATGACTATACATTTCTTGACATTTAATTTTAGTCCATTGTTTTAGCACCAGCTATTGGTTTAGGAAAGGCCCTTTTAGAGAATCTTCATGCCTTCTGGGGTGCTTATGTTGGCACTAACTTTACAGTGCTCTGCAAACATGGTCATCCATAAACCCTTATCATTTGCATTGACCTCCAAGAAGTAAATGTCAAAGAGGAGTGGCCCAAGGACTGAACCCTGGGATACACCACTGGTGACAGTTTTTTTTGAAGAGGTAAAGCCACCCATTCTAATTTCCTGGGTTCTGTTTGTGATCCAGCGTGCTATCCAATGACGTACACTAGGATTTACATTTAGCTGGGAGAGTTTATTTATGACACCTGAGTGTAGGATTGCGTTGAATGCCTTTGTGAGGTTTTGAGGTCTAGGTGTGTGGTACATACTAATTTGTTCTCATCCATTGCTTCAGTAACCTTCTTGAACAAGTTGACCAAGTTAAATAGGCAGGATCTGCCCTTGACAAGTCCCATTGCATGTGCCTAGAGTCTGTAGGTTGTCTATGTCTTTATTAATTCCATAATGATACTTTCTATAGCCTTAAATAAGAGACTGGTCAGACTTTATGGGTCCATAATTATCAGAGTCTGTTAATACCTCACCTTTGCATAACGGGATGACTGCTGCTGTCCTCCATTCATCAGGCACAAAGCCTGTTTGAAGGCTGATATTGAATATTATTCCATACTGGATTTTGAATATTACACTGCGGTGGTGGTGGTGCTGCGGTAGCATTGTCGCCTCCCAGTATGATGTTGTCCTGTTTGATTCTCAGCTAGAGCGTCTTCTGTGTGGAGACATGTGTGAATGGGTGTACCTTCGTTGAAGGTTGTGCGTCAGAGCTGGCAACTTGGCATGTAAAAAAATCTACTGCCAGTCATTAGCAGACCGGAGTTCCGCTGTGGCAAACCCTAACCGGGAAAAGCCGAAATACACAACAACAACAACAACTGAATTTTGAATATTGATTAAATTAAAGCTGAATGTCTCTCATTAAGTAGATGCATACTATCTTTATTTCACTTTGTATAATCCTATTTGGAGCTTTTCTCCCCCAGGCCTCTACTGACAATGGACATATATCCAGATAGACTAGCCTGGTCAACAAATGCAAAATAAATAAAATAAAAATTAAAAAAAATGTCAAAAACTGTATTTGATAGTGAAACCAGGGAATAGAGGAGTTGACTTAAGATAATTATAAGGACATATGAAGCAAAACTAAAAAATAGAATAAATTTGATAAAAAGGGCTGAATTTATTATAATTTATAAATAGCAAAAGTATGTTAACACACAAGTAAATGGAGCAACATTTTGGAAAGTATAAAATAAATAGCAGTTTTAGTGGTTGGTTTCTGTTGGAACTTACATTTGAGATTGTTATACATTATTTATCAATGAATCATGGACCAGACATTTAAAGGTCATTTACACAAATTTTATTTATTTATTTATTTGTTTGTCTTAGTTGACCAGAAATATCTGAATGGACAAGCCAATTTTCAGAGGAAGCCTGGAGAGAAAATCTTCAGAAGATACACTTCATACACTCATGACAGAACAAATTATTTACAAAGTTACATTACACGGATAGTTCTTAAGACATCTAGATACAAACAGGTAAGTGTTCTGTTGTGATACAATACAAAAATAAAACAAGAATTTCTTCTGAGGAGACATTATACACGATATTAAATTCAAAGTATAAAACATTTAGTATGCAAGCAGTTAACGTGCAATTTATGTGACAAGCAGACAATAAATATGACTTACAAGACATGGGTAGCAGTATAGATGTTAATAATATATAAAACTGAGGTAAGAAATGAAAATATTAAGTTGGTAGGTAAATAGTAGTTAAAGCCAGAAGGGGAGACAACACTGTTTAGCTGATGAGTCACGGATAGTGTTAATAAGAATCAGGGGCGGCTCGTGGCATAGGGCTGCCGGACTGCAGCCCCCTCAAAAATAAAAAAAGAAAGAAAGAAAAATGAAAAATAAAAAAAATTATTTTTTCAAAATTCGCATCCCCATAGGGGGACACAAGGAGACGTCTGTGCACAGACCCACCAGGATTATGGATCGCGTCCAGACTGCAAGGACTCAGGACAGAGCATTAGGGATCTCGTCGGCATTGGGATCTCACGGTAGCTGGATGTATTCAGGTAAGGTGTCTTTTAATTTACAATGTTTATTTGTGTGTGTATGGTGCTTGTGCTTTACTGGAGTTTGTGTATGGTGCTTGTGCTTTACTGGAGAGTGTGTGTGTGTGTGTGTGTGTGAAAATGCCCCAGGTGCTTATGGTGGTGTGGTAGGGAATGCCTCAGGCTTGAACCCTGTACCCTGTATGCAGGTGTTAAAGACTTGAGTTCCCTACCCACCACCATTTGTAAAAAAATTTCAGATTTTTGCCTCATATTCGATCTGATCTGTTCCTCATAATATCTGTGGTTTGTAAATGTTGCAATGCTTGATATTTGATGGTGTAGTAGTAGCATTGTTGCCTCACAGCTGCAGGTTTTTGGGTTTGATTCTTGGCTGGGGTTCCTTCTTTGTGGGGTCTGTATCTTCTCCCCGTGTTTGTGTGGGTTTGCTTTTGTGTCCTCCCATGTTACAAAGACATGTCTGCATTATTTCTTCCTGGGCCTCTGCTGAAAATTGTTTATTTGTTCCATGTCAGACTGTCCTGATTAAAAAATGTTAAATAAAATTGACAGGCATTTGAATTTCAGACTTAAGTGTTTCTGAATGTTTAATTCCTTGCGTATTTGATGGTGCAGTGGTAGTATTGTTGCCTCACAGCTATAGGTTTTCTGGTTTGATTCTTGGTTGGGGTGGCTTCTGTGTGGAGTCTGCATCTCCTCCATGTGTTTGTGTGGATTTGCTCTGGTGCCCTGCCATTTTACAAAGACGTGTCTGCAGTTTTAATCCCTGCTGAAAATTGGTTTTGTTCTGTCCGCAGGAAAATTGACAGGCATTTGAATTTCAGACTTCAGGTTTCTGAATGTTTAATTCCTTGCATAATTGATGGTGCGGTGGTAGTATTGTTGCCTCACAGCTATAGGTTTTCTGGTTTGATTCTTGGTTGGGGTGGCTTCTGTTTGGAGTCTGCATCTCCTGCCTGTGTTTGTGTGGATTTGCTCTGGTGCCCTGCCATTTTACAAAGATGTGTCTGCAGTTTTAATCCCTGCGTCTCTGCTGAAAATTGTTTTTGTTCTGTCCGCAGTAAAATTGACAGGCATTTGAATTTCAGACTTCAGGTTTCTGAATGTTTAATTTCTTGTATAATTGATGGTGCAGTGATAATGTTGTTACCTCGCAACTATAGGTTTTCTGGTTTGATTCTTGGTTGGGGTGGCTTCTGTCTGCATCTCCTCCCTGTATTTGTGTGGATTTGCTCTGGTGCCCTGCCATTTTACAAAGACGTGTCTGCAGTATTAATCCCTGCGTCTCTGCTGAAAATTGTTTTTGTTCTGTCCGCAGTAAAATTGACAGGCATTTGAATTTCAGACTTCAGGTTTCTGAATGTTTAATTCCTTGCAGATTTGATGGTGCAGTGGTAGTATTGTTGCCTCACAGCTGTAAGTTTTCTGGTTTGATTCTTGGTTGGGGTGGTTTCTGTGTGGTGTCTGCATCTCCTCCCTGTGTTTGTGTGGATTTCCTCTGGTGCCCTGCCATTTTACAAAGACGTGTCTGCAGTATTAATTCCTCGCCTCTGCTGAAAATTGTTGTTGTTCTGTCCGCAGTAAAATTGACCGGCATTTGAATTTCAGACTTCAGGTTTCTGAATGCTTAATTCCTTGCAGATTTGATGGTGCAGTGGTAGTATTGTTGCCTCACAGCTATAGGTTTTCTGGTTTGATTCTTGGTTGGGGTGGCTTCTGTGTGAGTCTGCATCTCCTCTCTGTGTTTGTGTGGATTTGCTCTGATGCCCTGCCATTTTACAAAACGTGTCTGCAGTATTAATCCTCGTCTCTGCTGAAAATTGTTTTTGTTCTGTCCGCAGTAAAATTGACCGGCATTTGAATTTCAAACTTCATGTTCTTCAGAATACATAGTAGCACAACCTTTTTTCTAGCAATTTTCTAAGTTTATAAGATGAATATTTTAAATTTGTCCCTATTTTTGGGACTGTATTCCCCATTATTGGCTTCGTCCAGGTTTTGTGCTAAGGTTGACAGCTATGGCAAGAACTGAATTCACTGAATATGGACTGTAGAATTGTGCATATTTACTGATAAAGGTGCACTGTAGAATTGTGCATATTTACTGATAAAGGTGCACTGTAGAATTGTGCATATTTACTGATAATGGTGGACTGTAGAATTGTGCATATTTACTGATAATGGTGGACTGTGGAATTGTGCATATTTACTAATAATGGTGGACTGTAGAATTGTGTATATTTACTAATAATGGTGGACTGTGGAAGTCTGAGTAGACTTTTTATGATAAATGTTCTCAACTGGGCAGTTTTGCCATTATGGGTGCATATGTTTTGTTTCATTGCTTACTGGAAAAATGTTCAAAACAAATTTAAAACGCCCTCTAACAAGTGTACTGTATTGTACAAGGAATATAATTTTAGTACAATGAGGAAGGTGTATCAAAGAGCACATGTATGTTTCATATGCAAGGGGCCTATGATTCGAAAACAGCCCATAATTAATCTTTATCTGCCACTGGCAAAATGTATTTTCTTTGAATGTGGGTTTCAATGCTGTTTCAATGAATGTGAGTTTCAAGGGCAGAGAAGTTTTAATGCTAAGTTTTCATTGTGAGACTGCATTGCTTTGTTTAACAGATGACTTAATGTTTGTGCTGTAAAATACAAAATAAAACTTTCAAATGAAGTCCAATCATTGAAGTAAAGCAGTATGCACATTAGTGTTTATGGTAAATGGAGTGAAATAGCCAAGTAATGGTTAATTGGAATGGCTGCAGAGGCTCCAGTTCAACCATTATTTTGTCAGGGGGGGAAGGGCAGCAAACTCAAACAGGCCCAGCTGAACTATACCTCCCAACTGTCCAGATTTTCAAAGAATGAATAGATTTTTGCTTCTTATTTTTGGTTTGTTGTTCATAAAATTTGTAGTTTTAATTCCTAAATGATTTGCCAGAAGTCACTAAATAATAAGTTTCAGACGTCATAACCTTCATAAAATGCATGTTAAAGTAAGAGCCGTTCTATCAACTGTCTCAATTTATACAAGAGCAATTTTAGTACTGTTTATATGTGCCCCAATATATTTGGCCTTGTTCAGATTTACTGCATTAACAGGTTGAGAGGTACATGCAAATAAATTGCTTTATAGAATTAGGCATAGCCAACCTCTCAACTGTCCCCAATTTTTGGCTCAAAATGTTGCTCTTCCCCTAATAATCCCTCCGAAAATAGCAATTTTGGAAGAAAACATGGAGGGTTTACAATTAAGAAATAACTGTAATAATCAAAGTTATAGATTACTTGAAATGCATGTAGATTCTTTTATTTTGTCAGCTGCTCAAGGTAGCAGTACTAATATTAAAGTGTCCCTTCTTTGACAGGTAGAAGCTGTATTGTGTGTCTATTTTATATTTTTGCATCACATTTTTGGTCCATTTTCATAAAATTGTGTTTTTGGCAAATTAGTGACAAATCACTAAAGACTGAAGTTAGAAAATGACAGACATTTGAGTTTCAGATTTTATACCCTTCAGAAAATTCATACTAATGCAAGACCTATTCTATTATCTTTCTAAGTTTATTAGAGCAATATTTAAAAATTGTCCTTATTGTTGTGCCTTTGTCCCACTTCTGTGTATGGCTTTGTCCAGATTTCTTGCTCTTGAAGTTGAGAGGTATGACAAATGTGTCAGGGCCATCACAGTCAGCCAGAGAGATTTCAAATTGTGACATGCTTGTTGCACCCCACTCCCCCATGTAGTGACTCTGGATGTGTCCAAGCAAGGCAAGGAGTAGTTGTATCTACCTTAGATGGGGAGGACACACTGCATAAGTACTACTGTGGCTTTTCATCTGTCCTTGATTTTGCAGAATGGTCTGGTTTCTGTCATATTTTTGTACTGTTGATTTATGCTTATTACTCAAAGTGCCTGTTGCTCTGTGTTTAAGTAGCAATGCTTTAATGACCATAAGGTAAGCTTGTCTGACATCGTAAGATGCAAGTAAGCTTTAATAAGCATACTGTTAAAGAATTGCCAACATTGAAAGCCTTTCTGTTGTTGCCATGCAGAGAATAATTGACTAGATAATGTATAAGCCTTGGGTATTAAAGGACAGGATTCCATTATTTTAAAAAGCTCATTACACTTGTTGGAGACTTCCAGTCATCTCTACAGGCTTTACCGTAAACTAAACAGAATGCCAATCATGTGTGGTCCATAACCTGTACAGTAATCCTTTAAGCAATGTATCTTGAGCTTGTTTCTTGTTTGCTTTTCATTTTTACTTTTATCATGTTTTCCCCATGAAACAAGTTGTCAGGCAGCAGGTCTTTTTGGATAAGAAACATTTTTACAAGTGGGGGCATCACATAGATTTCTACTTTCAGCATGTTGCTTGGTACTTTAATAAAGCTGAATATATTATAATTAGAACTGCAGTGCAAGGAGAAGTGGTTTGAGTTGAGTGCTTCTGGTTTTCTTATACTTGATTTTGACTGGCATTCCAGTAATGTATTTAAAAGTAATTTATTTTTTCATGCCTCACAACCTTTTGTTTCCATCTAGATATTAAGTAAGCTGTCATGCAGCCAATGCATTGAAATATTTTTATTCTTCTACACTTATTTTTGTCTTGATTGGACTTTCATAATGATGGTTTGCCACCCAGGGCAGCGTATTTAATTAAAGTTAGTTTTTTTGTGGTTTTGTGCATAGCCCCTCCCCTTTATGGTTGACCACACCCCTTCCCTCTGACCCCGCCCATTCAGCGTCTCCTGCAGCCCCACTGTGATTTGAAGTCACCAGCCGCCACTGATAAGAATACTAATGACATACTATTGTAGAACCTGGCTAGAAGCCAGTGGTGGGGAGTATTTGAAGGAGATGGATAAAGTGAGAAGGTCAAACAAAAGCTGAAATGTAAAGTGGGAATTAATGTAAGAAGGTAATTGAGGGTGTATGGTAGAATGTTTTGTTGTGTACAAGGGGATAGAGGTTATTAAGAGAGAGGCACTATAAGCTGACAAGGGAAAATGGATTTACTCAAGTAAGGATAATGTATACAACCACGTGTGGTTTAGGTGTTGTTTTAGTAAGGACTTCACTGTGGAAAGTTTCATGGCTTGTTTTAGATAAATTGGGATGGTGTTTTGGAGTTTAGATTTATAATGGGAGTATGAGTTGCCTGCTGAGTTAATAGACTTTGGTGTGAATGTTATAAGTTAATTAGTTGAGCAAATGTCTCAAATTGGAGTGTAGTGCTACAGGGTATCTTTTAATGCTGGACATTTCTCTGGTGCACATATAAGTGATTGTAATAAGTTGTGAGCATGCTAAAATGCTGTGTAGCTGAAGTCTGTTTAGTTTCAGGGGTCTGCAATGATGAGTCCCATATGCAAGGCTGGTGGCACATTTGGCTCTTTTATTGTAACAGATGGAGAGTTTAACTTTAAGTGTAGTATTTAGTCTTGTAAGAATAGGTGAAACCTATAGAATAGATGGAAGAAGGTACATAGATGCTAGAGTCTGTCTTTCATCTTCTGTCAGGTAGGGTGTGAGCTATGCAAGGAGAAGAGTTTCTGGTATGTTTTTTAATGGCTTGCAATATGTGTTGGTTAAATTGGACATTATTGTCAATTAGGATATGCAGAAGTTTTGTTTGGGTTATGGTTTCAATTTTTATGTTTGATAATATTATTTCATAAGACCATATTTTATTTTGGCATTGTTTAGGAGTGAAGAGTACAAGTATTTTTTTTTTTAGTATTTAAAAGTAGTTTTGCATGTTTTAGCCAAGTTTTGATAGTAGTGAAAGAATTTTAGGTCATGTCCTGGATTATTAGAAGGAATGTTGCTACACATATAAGGATATAGTCATCAGGCATGTCAAATTACGCTAGTGAGGTGGTATGTTAATATACAAATTGTTCATAAAAATGGTGAATAAGAGGGGGCCTAATGTTTATTTTGTTTGGATGCTGACAGTAATTGGTTGGAATAAGACGAGATTTGTTTCCATTTGACTACTTACCTCCTGTCAGTCAGATAGCTATAGAACCATTAGAAAGAGTACTGTGTGAGGCTGAGGAGGAACAAAGTTCAGTAAGAAGATGTTGATGGGATGCAGTATCAAATGCTTCTGATAAACCTAAGAATAGCGAAGATGCCAGGTTTCCATCATTCATTTGTTGGTTTATGATATTAGGGAAGTTGAGGAGAGCAGTGGTAGTACCATGGCGAGGTCTAAAACCATGCTGGGTTTTGGAGAGAAGGTAGTTATAGTTAATGTACTATATAAGTTGTGAGTGGATGCATTTTTCTAGTATTTTTGGCAGAGGCGGATGGGACAGCAATATGTCTACAGTTAGAAAATTCTGCTGATGTGCCACCTAGGTGGGGTGGTATTATAAATGATTATTTCCAGGTTTGCTATCAAAAGCTTGAAATGCACTTTGTCAAACATCAGGGATTAGAAAATGCAGTTTTAAAAATGCACAATGTCAAACCTGAATACAATGAATCCATAATAATGAACATAAAGCATGATTCATTAGTATGAGTTCGGCATTGTGAATGGACATCATGGTACATTGAGGATCAGGGAATTTACCCTTTTCCTCACTGTAGTGCAATCTCAGAGTTGGTATATATAATTTTTAGGGGGTGTGGGGGGCAAACCCCCCTGGAAAATATAAACGCCATCACAGATAATTTTAAAAGTTCAGAGTTTTGAATGAAAACATTGTGGTTATCAGGTCTGACATTTAGTACGAAATGGTGAGATATTTTTTACTGTTTGATTTGGCAGTATAAATAAATGCACAACTGCCATTCCGATTTTTGAAAGTAAACCTTTTTTCCAAATGGATGGGACATATGTCTCGGATATGGATTGGTTTATCAGTATGGATACAAGGAATGCCACAGCATCAGCTGCAGTTTTAGGTATTCTTTTGAAAGTTGATTGGCAGCCAAAGTGTTTGGTTGAAGTTTCAGTAGACATTTTCTTATAGTAGAGGAGGAAGGAGACTGAATGTGACTGGTAAGGAAAGGGTGGGGGGAGGAGGAAAGGTGAATTGTTGTGAACATGAATCAGAGTACTGTCTGTATGTGTTGTGAGTATTAATTAGAGTACTGTCTGTATGAAATATAATCAGAGTACTGTCTGTATGAAGTAGCAGTTGAACTGAGATGGTATTAAGTAAATGGTGTTAGAAACAGAATGAGGGAGTGAGGTGATTTGGCCAGGATGGATTTGTTTAGTGACAACCTAAAAAGTCTTGGGTTTTTTGGTGTTTATGTTGGAGGTTGGTATAACAGGTTTGTTTATCCATTTTAATGCTGTCCTTAGTGAGATTTTTGAGATGCCTAAATGTATGAAATGTGTTTTGTGTTCTGTTTTTATGCCAGTATTTCCATGCTATGTATCTCTGAAGCATGAGTTATTTTAGTTTATTTAGTTAGCCATGGTGCACTGGTTTGATTTAAGCTTTTTTTTTTAATAATAAAGGTTTCATTAAAGTGTAAGACAGTGGCACCAATTGACATGGATTTTAATATACTGCCATTAAATTGGGTAAGAGTTTGATAAAGGTGTCTATTATATTCTGTTGTATTACATGTATGGTTATAAATTATGTTTTTGGATTAGGTACTGTAGCTTCTGACTGCATAAAGGAATGTGATTGCTTATCGTGTTTGGTTTATTACTAAGGATCTAATCTGAAACTGAGTGTCTGTCAAAGATTTTATTGATTCCAGTGGTAGAGGTGGTTATCTGTGTAAAGCTGTGTAACTTAATTAATTCTGGAGGAGTGTCATTACTGATCAGCTGTCAGTCTATGTTGAGCTCACCTGGCATAATACACATTTTTTATGTATAATTCTAACATTTATGTTTAGAAGTAGGAGTTCGGATTCAGAAGTTGATAGGGAAGGACATCTAGAAGCATCTGTAGCTGTGTTGGCTAGATTGCTGTTTAGTGGTTTACCACAAGACACTAATATAGTAAAAATGGGTCTATATGACACTATCGAATGGACTAAATAGCAAATGCTAATTTGTGTTTATTTATTTTTTTTATGGAGCAGCGAATTTTTTCTCTGGGAAAAAATTTGCTGTTCCGTTTGTTTGATATTTTGTTGTTTCGATATTATCGGTATGATGAAACAGCGTTTGCTATTTACATCGTACGATAATATGATATATTTGTATAAAAACTTCCCCCGGATTTACTAATCTTCTGTGCAGGACTAATCTAGCCCTGCACGGAAGTGGCAGTTTAAGAGGAGGATGGCATTGAGCCATGCATATTAATGAAGGTGCGCTGCCTAAACTCCTAATGCTACATGGAGCGTGGACGAGTGCAGGGGGCGTGTCTGAGAACACGACTCTCAGAATAAACATGCCCCTGCAATATAGAACAGAAGAATGCGTAAATAAATGAGCGAGACCACTCATAGATGTCTGCATACCCCAGCCTTATCAGATTTAAATTACATATTTGACAAGCCACTTAAATGTGTGTACAAAAAAGGATGAAATATCAAAAATATTTTAGAAGGAGGTTCCCATTATAACAATTTCGGAACTCTCATTCGTAACAAAAAAGGTACACACAAATGTGGAAGTTGTACCCAATGTAAGTACATACAAACTGGGGACATGTTATATTTAAAATGTAGAAACAAATATATAACTACTAGAGGGTATGCAAATTGTAATACCACAGGTGTGGTATATATTGTTTTGTGTGGGGCATGTGACTCCTTCCATGTGGGTAAGATGGAAAGGAGGTTAAAACAAAGAATGCATGAACACCTTTATGATTTAAGGCAGAAA
>NC_056725.1:421606016-421628516 GCF_019279795.1 Protopterus annectens
ACTGGATAAGTACAGTAAGCTGTTAGTCATGTAAAAAAGCACAGTGCAGGCTACAGGCAGACTGACTCAACACTGGGCTACATCTCCTATGTGGGAATACACATGTACCTGCATAGATAGCAGGCTCTACATGCATATCGCATCACAGAGTAACAGACACCTGTGTGAAAGTGCATAACTACAACCAATGTGAACACAGACACAGCCACATATGGTAAGCTAGCATACTATTATAGTATATGGACTTTCTGATGTACACCATTCTCATATGAGCCACTCACACAACAGCCCTACATATACTGGGCCACTACACAGTGTGGTCTGATGGCTGTCTATGGTTTGGGACATGTGTGTGTTCACGCCTACAAACGTAAGTTGATAGGGTGACATACAGTGGAGCAGCATGTAACATCAGATAGAGTAGGACCAAGAACAATGACATCTAACACAGTATCTACACAGGCCAAGGTACAGTTGCACTATACACACACTGTCGACATTTGCCAGACTTACACATACCTCAGTACTGTAAACACAACCACAGAATGCCCAGGCTATGTCCTCAAATATGACCCCTATTATACATAACATGTGTAGCAGTCTATCTCACTGGCTTATTAGATATGCTGTCAATGAATATGGCGTGCAGAACATATGCACTCCCTACTACATGACATATGTACAAAGGTTGACAGAGTTGTGGCTGGAGGCACAAAGACAGGCCCAATATTGACATGTTGTGATGACCTCATACATTTCCTGTTGTAACAGGGTTTGATGCAACATATGTCCTATGAGGGATATGACATCAGTAACTCTTCCAGCTGACACCATCTACTGACTGCAATCCTCACACTACCTTCTGCAGTTGAGAGATAGGTGATCTGTGGGTAACACAAGGAACCCAAGATACCACACACTGCCCAGTCTGCAGATGACCCTACAGATGGGGATTCCTCATAAACATAGCACTGACATGACAAGTATTAAAACATGTAGGACAGCCATATCCGCACACACCCTATTAAACCAATAGTACCCCAACTGCAGTATAGCAGCACTTACAGTCTGTAGTCAGGACAGGCACATTCCCTCCAGTGTGTTGGCCTGTTTACACATTGTATGTTGTCAGAGGTAAGTCCCCAATCCATCTGCGATGCTGTTTGCCAAACATATCTAGTTTCTGCTCACAGTGAATGAAAAGGCCCAACACCAACATGATGTTCCTAGATAATTGAGTACGTTTCCATGCAATTGGCTGTGGGAATGTTACCACAGCTGCTCCACATGCAATCAGCTAGAGGAGGGCTGTAATCCATGCAGAGACCATCAGCTGATCATGAGCATCACTGACAAGACACATGCCACTGCCTAAGCAAAACAGGTGTAAGTCTTCACATCCACCAGAGAGGGAGTGAGAGAGGCAGACAGAGGCAAAGATAAGTCATGGCGGGTTGGGGGAGTAAAAGGTGAGCATGTTTGTGTCACACACCTACCAGTCCAGGGTATCGAACCTGTGACTGACTATGTACTGATATCACATCTGTTATCCCTGCACGGTGGATATTGTGATTTATGCTAGGGGCACCATATAAGGAATTTTAAAAATGCACTCAACATTGGGTCCAGTTGTTACACACTCACAACCACCTCCACACAGGACACAAACAACAAAAATCAACACATTAAGACACACACACACACATCATATCTGGGATTAGAACTCCTACTTAACTAGTTATTACACTACAGCACTATGCCATTATAGAATGCACCACTGAGATTACTGGAGTACTTTTTCCCCAAAGGTTTATATTACAGTGAGTGACATCAGCAGGACTGCTAAAGTAGAGCAAATGAATTGTAGTGAGTGTGACTAGCCAAACATGCATTGCTGTCTACACAGAGCATAGGAACAGACACAAAAGCATCCACAACTCCCATGTGTGAGAATAGAACCCCTACCAGAGTTCTATATCACACTACAGCATTACGCTGTTATAGCATGCACCACAGAGATTGCTGGAGTACTCCTTCCCCAAAGGTGTACTTCACAGTGAATTACATCAACAGGATTGCTAAAGTAGGGCATTTGAATTGTATTGAATGTGGCTAACCTAAATTGCCCTAATTAGTCTGTATGCATTAACCGCTGTTCTGGCCAGAACAAAAATAACCTGCCTTTGCAGGTCATGAACCCAGGACCCTGTACACTATAGTCACAGTAACTAACCACTAAGCCATTATAACTGCACATGGGATTGCAGTTCCACCAAAGTAATCCCACCATAGGCTAATCAAACTGAACATGTGAAAGGAATGTATATACAGTTATCCGTAAAAGACCTCTCCAAGGCCAATTTCATGCTACTCAAGGCAGAAGTGACAATGTTTGTGACACCCATGGAGGCAGGAGCTGACAGTTCAACTGATGAATCCTACACAACGGCACTGTATGAGCACAACCACTTGTGCATGATTCCTGACATCCCACATAGCACCATGATGCTCACCTCCCAAATAATCAAGCCAGTCTGGTGGTCTCCTGCCATTAACAGAGTATACAACAGATGGTAGACACTGTTGAAGAAAATAGGATAATCCAAGGATGCAAACAACTCTCTTACCAGTCCCAGTAAGACATTGAGATCCCTCATGGCATTCTCCAAAGCTGGTTATGTAACTAAAATCACCACAGTTTCCACATACAACCACACAGCATTCTATAGGTATGTCCAAATTCTAACTGGCAATGCTCAGAAGTGTTCTAAGCTGTAACAGTATGGTATCACATAGACTGCTCCCACGGAATGTGCCAATATCCTGGCTGATTGATTTAGTGCCACATTCACCCCCTCTCACCCCCAAAAGGGCCCATAACAATACATAAAGGGTTCCATTGCCCAGTAATCATGGCCACACAGGCAGAAAATGCACTACTCACAGCTAAGAATACAGCATCCATGGGACCAGATGACATCCTAGGCTGTGTACAACATGAACTACAAAATGGAATGGCAACTCAACACTGTCATGTGTAATCATAACCTCGCATCAGGCCTGGTACCCACTGAGTGGTGCACAGCTGCAGTTATCCCACTCCACAAGGGGGGTTCCACCTATGATCCCTGGAAATACCGTCACATCAGTCTGATGAGCCTGATCTGCATGGCCATGGAATGCATTATCAGGGATGTTTTGAACACAGACATTGGCAACCCTCAAACACTGGACCCCACACAGATTGGGCTCATTGAGGGCCAGTCTTGTCTCCTGAAACTGATTGACTGCTTTGACACAGTCTGCATAGCTGTTGAAGAGGGTAAGGCAGTCCACAAAGCCTATGCGGACCTTGCCAAGCCCTTCAACACCATCCCCTAGTCTGGAGACATAGATTAACATATTAATCCGGCCATACATCCCTATGCCACTCGATGGTTTGCCAAATGGCTTACTGACAGAACCCAAACTATAGGTGTAACTGACTCCAAATCCATCCCCGGACAAGTGACAAGTGTAGTACCTCAGGGTTCAGTCCTGGGACTACTGTTGTTTGGCATATACATCTCTGAAGTACAGGACAACACTACTGGACTCTGGCTAACAAAAGTAACAGATGACTGCAAAATGGGAGCCATTATGAGTCTGACTGTACTGCATGATATGTTACTGATACCAGCCTGACATCATACAGGTGGGATGGAGTACTGTTAACATCCTGCGCCCTTGCCATGTAAGGTCCTGGTTATGGTATCTGCAACAGTTGATAGTGTATTACAGGGCAGACATGTTTGGCTGTGGGGAGGGGAATACCTATTTGTGCATGACGTATGTTGTTTGTGCCTGTCAACCCCATTAACGGTGCATGTGGAAATATATGTTTCTGCTATGTTCCCACTTTATCTACAGATGTATGTCCGTATACACCTATATAGATATAAATATCTGCTTACATATATGTGTGTGTGTGTGTGTGCATATATATATATATATATATATATATATATATATATATATATATATACATATATCAATATGTTTTATCTGTTTAGACATTAATATATTTTCACACACACATACATCTAATGTTGGAATACATTCTCTGTACTGTTGAATGACTGGGCTGGATGATATCTTTATGAATACAGCAGGGTTATGTATATCTGAGATGGCTTAGAGGTAAATTACTTTGGCTATGGTGTGCATGGTCCTGAGGTCGAGCCTAGCAGAGGTTGTTTATTTTGTTGCTAGGCAGAACAAGGGCCGATGGATGCAGAGTGATTAAGGCACTTTAAAGCAGTTGTATGCAAGTTTGCGCGGAAGTAAGCACTGCTAATGTCTGATTACAGTTTCTTATACTCAGTTAGCTGCTGAATTGCTTAACCTGTGTAGGCATTGCTTAGCTCCGTGCAAACCCATGCAAACCTGCTTACAAATGCTTTAAAGTTCCTTAATCACTATGTATCCAACGGGCCGTGTTCTGCCCAGCAACAAAATAAACAGCTCTTACAAGGCTCAGACCAAGGACCCTGCACACCATAGACAAAGTGATTTACCACTAAGCCATGACAGATGCAAAGAGATTTGACATTTGCAGAAACATATAATCCAGTCCAGTCATGCAACAGTACAGAGAATGTATACCAACATCTAGATGTATGTCTGTGTACCTATATTAATATCTAAACAGATACAACATATCTAGATATGTAAATATATATATATATTGATTTCTAAAACTATATACATATATATCAATATATGTATGCACATATATAAATGCATATGCCTAAATCGACACATATGTGTCTACACCGGGTCTGTATTAGATAAACAAAAGTTTATCTTACGAGCTGACATTATTGAAAATCCCGGAACTCAAAACTGCAATTGTGGGGGGGGCTCGCCCCTACCTACTAAATATATATTCCAACTCTGAGATCGCACTACAGTGAGGAAAGGGCAAATATTCCCATTTTCACTGTACTGTGATCTCACAATTCGGTTTTGGTTTCTGGGATTTTCGCCATGTTAGCGTTCAGTAAGATAAACTTTCATTTATCTAATATAGACCCATCTACACATATATGTCTACATATACACAGCACGTTACATGTGTGTGCGCAGATGTGTATCTATGTAGGTGTATACGGACATAGTAATATGTGTATTAGCAGATATATAAATCTATATAAGTATATATGGCCATACATCTGTAGATAGCAATGGCAGATTAACATACACATATGTCCACATGCACAGTTAATGGGGTTGAGAGGGCCCACACACTATATGTCTTGTATGAATAGGTTTCCCCCCCCCCACAGCCAAACACATGGCTGGCCTTGATGTCACATGTATGGGTATGGCTTTGCACCTCAGCCTTTCAGCTAATTTACATCTGTTATCCCTGTATGGTTGACATTGTGATATATAGTACGGTCACCATAAAATGCATGATTCGTATGCATAGTTTGAAAAATCCCACATAGGACCCTGTACACTATAGTCACAGTAACTAACCACTAAGCCATTATAACTGCACATGGGATTGCAGTTCCACCAAAGTAATCCCACCATAGGCTAATCAAACTGAACATGTGAAAGGAATGTATATACAGTTATCCGTAAAGACCTCTCCAAGGCCAATTTCATGCTACTCAAGGCAGAAGTGACAATGTTTGTGACACCCATGGAGGCAGGAGCTGACAGTTCAACTGATGAATCCTACACAACGGCACTGTATGAGCACAACCACTTGTGCATGATTCCTGACATCCCACATAGCACCATGATGCTCACCTCCCAAATAATCAAGCCAGTCTGGTGGTCTCCTGCCATTAACAGAGTATACAACAGATGGTAGACACTGTTGAAGAAAATAGGATAATCCAAGGATGCAAACAACTCTCTTACCAGTCCCAGTAAGACATTGAGATCCCTCATGGCATTCTCCAAAGCTGGTTATGTAACTAAAATCACCACAGTTTCCACATACAACCACACAGCATTCTATAGGTATGTCCAAATTCTAACTGGCAATGCTCAGAAGTGTTCTAAGCTGTAACAGTATGGTATCACATAGACTGCTCCCACGGAATGTGCCAATATCCTGGCTGATTGATTTAGTGCCACATTCACCCCTCTCACCCCCAAAAGGGCCCATAACAATACATAAAGGGTTCCATTGCCCAGTAATCATGGCCACACAGGCAGAAAATGCACTACTCACAGCTAAGAATACAGCATCCATGGGACCAGATGACATCCTAGGCTGTGTACAACATGAACTACAAAATGGAATGGCAACTCAACACTGTCATGTGTAATCATAACCTCGCATCAGGCCTGGTACCCACTGAGTGGTGCACAGCTGCAGTTATCCCACTCCACAAGGGGTTCCACCTATGATCCCTGGAAATACCGTCACATCAGTCTGATGAGCCTGATCTGCATGGCCATGGAATGCATTATCAGGGATGTTTTGAACACAGACATTGGCAACCCTCAAACACTGGACCCCACACAGATTGGGCTCATTGAGGGCCAGTCTTGTCTCCTGAAACTGATTGACTGCTTTGACACAGTCTGCATAGCTGTTGAAGAGGGTAAGGCAGTCCACAAAGCCTATGCGGACCTTGCCAAGCCCTTCAACACCATCCCCTAGTCTGGAGACATAGATTAACATATTAATCCGGCCATACATCCCTATGCCACTCGATGGTTTGCCAAATGGCTTACTGACAGAACCCAAACTATAGGTGTAACTGACTCCAAATCCATCCCCGGACAAGTGACAAGTGTAGTACCTCAGGGTTCAGTCCTGGGACTACTGTTGTTTGGCATATACATCTCTGAAGTACAGGACAACACTACTGGACTCTGGCTAACAAAAGTAACAGATGACTGCAAAATGGGAGCCATTATGAGTCTGACTGTACTGCATGATATGTTACTGATACCAGCCTGACATCATACAGGTGGGATGGAGTACTGTTAACATCCTGCGCCCTTGCCATGTAAGGTCCTGGTTATGGTATCTGCAACAGTTGATAGTGTATTACAGGGCAGACATGTTTGGCTGTGGGGAGGGGAATACCTATTTGTGCATGACGTATGTTGTTTGTGCCTGTCAACCCCATTAACGGTGCATGTGGAAATATATGTTTCTGCTATGTTCCCACTTTATCTACAGATGTATGTCCGTATACACCTATATAGATATAAATATCTGCTTACATATATGTGTGTGTGTGTGTGTGCATATATATATATATATATATATATATATATATATATATATATATATATATATATATACATATATCAATATGTTTTATCTGTTTAGACATTAATATATTTTCACACACACATACATCTAATGTTGGAATACATTCTCTGTACTGTTGAATGACTGGGCTGGATGATATCTTTATGAATACAGCAGGGTTATGTATATCTGAGATGGCTTAGAGGTAAATTACTTTGGCTATGGTGTGCATGGTCCTGAGGTCGAGCCTAGCAGAGGTTGTTTATTTTGTTGCTAGGCAGAACAAGGGCCGATGGATGCAGAGTGATTAAGGCACTTTAAAGCAGTTGTATGCAAGTTTGCGCGGAAGTAAGCACTGCTAATGTCTGATTACAGTTTCTTATACTCAGTTAGCTGCTGAATTGCTTAACCTGTGTAGGCATTGCTTAGCTCCGTGCAAACCCATGCAAACCTGCTTACAAATGCTTTAAAGTTCCTTAATCACTATGTATCCAACGGGCCGTGTTCTGCCCAGCAACAAAATAAACAGCTCTTACAAGGCTCAGACCAAGGACCCTGCACACCATAGACAAAGTGATTTACCACTAAGCCATGACAGATGCAAAGAGATTTGACATTTGCAGAAACATATAATCCAGTCCAGTCATGCAACAGTACAGAGAATGTATACCAACATCTAGATGTATGTCTGTGTACCTATATTAATATCTAAACAGATACAACATATCTAGATATGTAAATATATATATATATATTGATTTCTAAAACTATATACATATATATCAATATATGTATGCACATATATAAATGCATATGCCTAAATCGACACATATGTGTCTACACCGGGTCTGTATTAGATAAACAAAAGTTTATCTTACCGAACGCTGACATTATTGAAAATCCCGGAACTCAAAACTGCAATTGTGGGGGGGGGGGCTGCGCCCCCCCCCCACACCCTGCTAAATATATATTCCAACTCTGAGATCGCACTACAGTGAGGAAAGGGCAAATATTCCCATTTTCACTGTACTGTGATCTCACAATTCCGGTTTTGGTTTCTGGGATTTTCGCTCATGTTAGCGTTCAGTAAGATAAACTTTCATTTATCTAATATAGACCCATCTACACATATATGTCTACATATACACAGCACGTTACATGTGTGTGCGCAGATGTGTATCTATGTAGGTGTATACGGACATAGTAATATGTGTATTAGCAGATATATAAATCTATATAAGTATATATGGCCATACATCTGTAGATAGCAATGGCAGATTAACATACACATATGTCCACATGCACAGTTAATGGGGTTGAGAGGGCCCACACACTATATGTCTTGTATGAATAGGTTTCCCCCCCCCCACAGCCAAACACATGGCTGGCCTTGATGTCACATGTATGGGTATGGCTTTGCACCTCAGCCTTTCAGCTAATTTACATCTGTTATCCCTGTATGGTTGACATTGTGATATATAGTAGGGCCACCATAAAAGAAATAAGCAAAACCCCCTCAACATTGCCCACACACACAACCACCTCTACACAGGATACGAGTTACACACACACACACACACACACACACACACACACACACACACACACACACACACACACACACACACACACACACACACACACACACACACACACACCTGTCATGTCTGTGAGCTGAACCACTACCTAACTAGTTTATTACACTACAGCACTACACAGATATAGTACGCACCATGGACATTACTGAAGTACTTCTTCCTCAAAGGTGTATTTCACATTGAATGACATCAGTAGGATTACCAAAGAAGGCCATTTCAACTGTACTGTGAGTGACTAGCCTAAAATGCATTGCTCCATACACAGACAGTGAGACACACACAAAACATCCACAACTGACATGTTATCCCTGTATGGTTGACATTGTGATATATAGTAGGGCCACCATAAAAGAAATAAGCAAACCCCCCTCAACATTGCCCACACACACAACCACTCTACACAGGATACGAGTTACACACACACACACACACACACACACACACACACACACACACACACACACACACACACACACACACACACACACCTGTCATGTCTGTGAGCTGAAACACTACCTAACTAGTTTATTACACTACAGCACTACACAGATATAGTACGCACCATGGACATTCCTGAAGTACTTCTTCCACAAAGGTGTATTTCACATTGAATGACATCAGTAGGATTACCAAAGAAGGCCATTTCAACTGTACTGTGAGTGACTAGCCTAAAATGCATTGCTCCATACACAGACAGTGAGACACACACAAAACATCCACAACTGACATGTGTGCATATAGAACCCCTGACCGAGGTCTACATCACACTACAGCATAGAGCTGTTATAGGACCCACCACAGGGATTACTAGAAAAACCCTTCCCCAAAGGTGTATTTCACATTGAATGACATCAGCAGGATTACCAAAGAAGGACATTTCAACTGTACTGTGAGTGACTAGCTTAAAATGCATTGCTTCCTACACAGACAGTGAGACACACACAAAACATCCACATCCAACATGTGTGGGTATTGAACCCCTGACCAAGGCCTATATCACACTACAGCATGGAGCAGTTATAGGTCACACCACAGACCTTATTCCACAATGAATGACATCAGCAGGATTGCCAAAGCAGGACATTCAAAATGTACTGCGAGTGAGTACCCTATAATGCATTCCTCCATACATAGACATTGGAACACACATAAAACATCCAGAACTGCCATGGGTGGAGATGTAACCCTACCACAGTTCTAGGTCACACTATAGCTGTACGCAGTTACATGACATGCTACAGAGCTACTGAGCTACAGAATTACTGAGCTACAGCCTTCCCAGAGGTGTATTTCTAGGTGGGTGACATCAACAGCCTTGCCAAAGTTGAGTATATGAATTCTAAGGAATGTGAGTACCATAAAAAGCATTGTTTTTTACTCAGACACATGGATACACAAATTCACACACAAACACACAGTTGCCAAGTCTGGGGTTAGAACACCTACCGAACTACTTTATCACACTACAGCAGTATGCAGTTAAAGGACATGCTACGGAGATTACTGAGTTATGAATTTCCCAGAGGTGTATTTCTAGGTGAGTGACATCAGCAGCCTTGCCAAAGTTAAGTCTATGAATTGTACGGAGTATGAGTAGCCTAAAAAGCATTGCTCTCTATTCAGTCAGACACACACACAGTTGCCAGGTCTGGGGTTAGAACACCTACCTAACTACTTTATCACACTACAGTAGTTACAGGATGCGCTACGGAGATTACTGGGCTATGACATTCCCAGAGGTATATTTCTAGGTGAGTGACATCAGCAGCCTTGCCAAAGTTATGCATATGAATTATACGGAGTGTGAGTAGCCTAAAAGCACTTCTCTCTCCACAGTCAGAGACAGACAGGCACACACTCCACAATTACCAAATCTGGGGTTAGAACTACTTCCTAACTAGTTTATCACTACAGCAGTACGCAGTTATGGGACGCGCCATGGAGATTACTGAGCTACTGCTCTCCCATTGGATGACCTCAGCAGGCTTGCCATAGTACTGCTATGGGGAGGGCAGTGTGTGCATGGGCCATAACCCATTCATGTAGGGGTTGATATGCCACATGCAGGCACACACGGGGTCATATGTCACAGGTACGTGTATACAGCTACTAGATGACTACTTCCTTGTACAGTCATGTTGCACAGCTGGCACGTGTACCACATAGTCCATCATGCTGACAGAAAGTGGTGGCTAGTATCTGCAGTGAGTAACATCTGCACCTCAAGAGTTTGGGGCCCTTTGGCTGTGTGCTGGGTGGGACAGGCCCGGCTGGCTCCTTGTTACAGTCACCCTCTTCCACACATCTATGTCCATCTACCTTTGGCTTATTATAGTGTGTTGTCCTTACATATGTGTCTGTATTCCTATCCACTGTGTGTGAGAGGCAGGAGTGGTGCATACTGACATGTGTCTGCACTAAGAACTGTGACTGCCAGATATGTGTGGTCCACTGGTGTTTGCAGATATGGCCTTCATGTGTTTGTGTGTGAGCATGCCCAGTATCACCTTTCAATATGTTGTTGACTGACATTGCCTTCATTCCTCTAAGTGTGTGAACATGCCCAGTATGGCCATCTGTATTGCATGTGTGGATCATGTCCAGGTAGTTTGTACTGCGGTGCTGACATTTGTGTTGTACACCGACAGGTAGCATGCTGTGTCTGCAGGGTATCCATCGGTCATTTGGCATTGACTTTTGCTACATTTTTGCATAGCAGGGGGGTGACACCTGGCTGTTTCTACATTTCTACACAGGAGTGGGGGGGAGGCACATCTGACTGTTACTATAAGTGTACGTAGAATGGGGGGGGCACACCCAACACTTGTACACATTTGCCAGGACTGTACTGGATTGTCAGGTACTCCATTTCAATCTGTAGTCTTACCTATCATGCTGGCTAGAGGCATACCAGTGTACTACAGATCTTAGCTTTAATTACCTACATATTAGTTTCTGACTTCCTAGCCTTCACAACTTACATCCAACTGCCTGGCCTGCTGTAGTCTGTCTGTGTAGGCTTGGAGGAGGGGTTACCCATAGGGCCATTCAGAGGCAATAGTACAGCATTTGTTTGTATTTGTCTACATCTGTCCTGCTGGCTGAAACTGTTGTTAGGTATGTGCACCTTCCTGACTGGCATGTGTAGGTCTTATGGACACACATGTCGCCCAGCACATATCCTGCAGTAGGTTTTCCACCCTGTGTAGTACTGGCTACTATGGTGACTCCAGTATGTGTTACAGATGCCATGGTGCCACTATGGGTGTCTACTGTCTGCTGCCATAACATTCACCCACCCAATTCCCTTGCATGCTTACGACCATACCATAGCTGCAGGTAACACATTCTACTCCATTTGGCAATTGGTAGGTTGATTGACTTACCTTGAGGGTGTGCCAGACTTCAGGATGGTGCTGGAGGGCTGCCTATGTCAGATGCGCATAGTACACTCTCTATACATGGCTGAGCACAGGTAGTGTCATGTTTGACATCCCTTTTACTGTCTGTGCGAGTCAGAGAGAGGTGTCATTCTCTGGGTCCCTACTGTATCAGTGCATATGCTATGCGTTGCCTCTTTGCCAAGACCAGGTCATACTGGGCACGCCTCCTTCTGCCTACTGGGGCAGGCTCAGGTTGTTCATTCTCCGAGTCACTCTGTGCCTGTACACTCCTTGGTATTGGTGGGAGGCTGTGTGGCCCTGCCCAATGCTGTTCCTGCTGCAGCTGTTTCTGCAGGATCATATTGTGTAGCATAGCACATACCATAACAATTTGGGTACATGTAGCTGGTGAATACTGCAAGGCTCCACCGGATGTATACAGACACCGGAACCATGACCTGAGCATCCCAAACACACACTATTATATGTCTGGCTTGTGCGTGTGCCTCATTATGGCATTGTTGTTCAGGTGTGTGTGCATTTCTGATGGGTGTTTATCAGCCACGGCTCCAGTGGGTACCCAGCATCCCCCACTAGGTGACCATAGGGGATGTCCACACTGGCAAATCTGTGGTACAGCTGCATCAGATGTCATATGCGTGAAACGTCATAGCTTCCAGGGCAGCCAGCACACACATTCATTATAATGCCCTGGGCATCACATTTGACCTGGCAGTTGCTGGAGGTGATGCCCCTGAGGTTGATGTAGGCCCTACCCTGCTCACCGGGTGGTGCTTTGATGCATATGTGCATGCATTCTGTAGCACCCACTACCCTAGGGTATTCTGCTATTAGGTGGAAGAGACGCATATTGCTAGTCAACACCTCATGTGTGTTGAGGAAATATACGTGCTCACTGGCATGTGCTGCCATGACATCCAGGAACTGGTGGAATAGTCTGGGTGCTGATGCCTGTGAGATCCCCATGATATCCCCAGTTCAGCTTTGGGAGGTACCTGTGGCTAGTATACCTAGGCCTACACATACCTTGGTATCCACTGGAATGGGTTCCCCTCAGCCAGTTTGGTGTGTCAGGTGTGTCTGGCACAGCTCAACTATTTGCTGTAGGAGGTCTCTGTCCACCCTATAGCACTCCACTATCTCCAGCTCATGTAGCCCCTGGTAGGTTACCCTGGGTCTGTACACTCTTCTCCGTCCCCTCACTGTGGGTTGTTTAGCAGCATTCACAGCCTCACCACCCTCAGCCTCTTGCACATGTTGTTCTATGTTGCCTGCTGCAGCCCTTCTCTTTTTGTAGGTTTGTTTGTTAAAATTTCACAGCTTGTATACACTGGTGGTGCAGAGTGTGGAAAAACCAGAGGGGATGGTGTTTGCTTAGTTTATAGTAGTAGTGTAGTAGTTTATAGTAGTGTTCTGGGCTGGGCTGGTCTGCAGTCTGTGTAATTGGCTGATTCTGATACATTCCACCTGCCAGCTAAGCTAGTTCTCCTTGATTACCTTCTTACTACTGTTTTCCCTTCCCACTGCCTCCCTGTTTAAGCCTGTGTGGCGCAGTGCAAACAGAGTGCTCAAATGTGCACAGGGCTGCTATTTCCTGGTTTAACTTCCTATTTCTTCCTGTAAAACCCGGTAGGTGGTGCTCACACCCTCTTACACTTTGTAAAGAGTGCTAGGCAGGTTTGGACATACCTCTAGCTTAGCTGTGCTAAGCTAGGAGCAATCCTGAGCCACAGGGCTCCAGTCCACTTGCAGTATGCCTGACACCCCCCCATGATGTCACCTATATCCTAGTCTTGCACCCAGCTATTTATAGTCTTACACTCTTGGGACCTGCCTCACACCCTGGGGAAATCTGGGATTCACTATCCTTCCCCTCATTTGAATAGGATTGCCTGCTAATGCATAGTTACATGTCTCACACTGAGCCTCCCCCCCTTAGCAACCACTACTCACTGGCCAGGTTGTCTTCTGCCTGCCATTGACTTGCATGGCAGAATACTGATTTTAGTTGTAATGCTCATTTTAAGTTTATTTTCTTATTTTCCCCCTGATCTTGTTTGCGCACCACTGCCCTATGCTTAAACAGTCGGGATCGGCGAAAAAAAAAAGTTGATTTTTTAAAATTTTTTAAACAGTTTGCAATGCCAATGGCCTTATACTTGGCCATTGGCATGCTTCCTCAATGATATGCAGCCTTTATTTGGAGCTGTCATAGCTCCATTTTGGACAAAGGTCTTGACAAAGGTTAGTTTACCGCTTTTGAGGTCTCTTACTACTCTCCTAAAATGTTGCTTCTTCCCAAGGAGACAACACACAAACTTGTCCAGTGCAGGATTCAAATCCCTACCTAACTACTTCATGATACTTACAGGAGTACGCATTAATACAATGCTCTATACACATTCCTGGGAGCTTTCTTTTCCACAGGTATATTTGTAGGATAGTGACATCATCAGACTTGACAAAGGTTCATTTACTGCTCTTGAGGTCTCTTACTACTCTCCTAAAAGTTTGCTCCTTCCGAAGGAGACCACACACAAACACGCACACACACAGTTGTCCAGTGCAGGATTTAAACCCCTATCTAACTACTTCATGATACTACAGGAGTACGCATTAACACGATGCACTATACACATTACTGGGAATTATCCTTTCCATAGGTATATTTGTAGGATGGTGACATCATCAGACTATATGAAGCGGGTTACATTAGGTGACATTAGATGGGCTACATTGAAGGAATGTCTAAACACTTTGGGCATGTGATCATCAAAGGTAAGTTTACTATCTACCTGTGTCCCCAGGGCCGTAATGACTTTCTTTGTACATGCTGGATTGCCACCTATGTGGTAATTTGTGTGCGCTTTGTTTTACCCAAAGGGGATGACTATGCATTCTTTGCCATTCGGCTTGAGGGCATTGTTTTGACACCAGGTATCTGTCTCTGTAAGACACTTCTGGAGGATGTGTGTGTCAGCTGTACAGTCGATTATGGACCACAGTTACCATTCATCTGCAAACCTGTTTAGTCATACACCTGCCATGCTTCCCTGTACCTCTGAACAGTATCTACTGAACAGGTGGGGTCCCAGGACCAAGACCTGTGTGATGCCATTTGTGACTGGCTTAGAGTTGGAGATGTCACCTGCAACTATGAACATATGTGTTTTATCTGTGAGCCACTTGGCCACCCATTCTGTGACATAGCTGTTAATGTTCAAGCTGGTACACTTGTCCATGATGACAGAGTGGGGAATGATGTAGTAAGCCCTTAGTGAGGTCCAGGTGGGCTGTGTGGACTACTTTCACCTCCATCTATGTTCATGTTAACTGTTTTAAATAACTCAACTAGGTTTGGGAGCCAGGCTCTGCCTTTAACAAGGCGAAGTTGTGTAGAGTCCAGTGTCTGGAGATCTCCAATGTCTCAGTGTATGGGTTCCATGACAATTGGCTCAATAGCTCTGTAGACCCAGCTGAGTAGACATATTGGGCAATGGTTTCCAGGTTCTGTTTTGGCACACCCTTTATGGAGCTGGATGACTGTTAGTGTATTCCATTCGTTGGGTACATAGCCTGTGGTACGGTTGAGTCTGGACAGTGAATGTAGGTGAGTGTGTAGCTCCTTATGGGCCTAGTGTAAGACGCAGCCTGGGACAACATACAGTCACATTGATGCTATGTTCTTAGCTTTGGTGAGGGCTGTCTTTACCTGCATGTCCATGACATCTGGGTCTCTGCATCCTTCTGTGATGGACACAGGCCCTTTTGAGGGTGATGGGGGGGGGGGTTTACACTGAACTTGTCCCCCTGGATGTGGGCAATGAAAGTTGGTTTGGTGTATTTCATTCCTTTTTTCAGTAGCTAACAGCATATTTGGAAGTTGACACTTATGTGTTTGGTATAGCTACCAAAGGCTTTGCGGTTGTTATTCTTACATTCCTTGGCTATTTGTCTTTAGAAACTGTCCTTGGATTATTTTATGAGCAATCATTGTTTCTTCCTGTTAATGATCAGTGATGCCTTTCCTTTAGTGACGTTGGATCTATCATGTGTTCGTTTCCTCCTTCTGTTGTCTAGCTTATTTATGGACAACAAATGCCTGCTTGTTGTCCTATTTTTGGAGGCGTGCATCGTGGTTTTATTTGTGATGTCGCATTCCATGCATCCCTGTAGATGCTCATAGGATGCACTTGTAAATGTTTCTGCAGATTGTATACCATTATCCTATAGCAAGAGGTCTTTGAAACTTTCCACTTTGGTCTTGGGAAGTGTGCAGTTTGCTTTTGCAAATGTCTTCACAGTGGTTTCATTGACTGGGTGTGGGGGCGGGATGTGGATGTCCAGCGTGATTACTTCATGATCTGATATTCCCAGCGAGGGGTTTATCTCTGTTGTGGAACACTGGTAGCCCATGTTGGTGATGATCATGTCCAGTATGTTGTCACCTGTAGTGGGCGTGCTGACCAGCTGTTCCAGGATGTTAGAGTTTCTTAATTGTAGGACACATTGGGCAAATGACATTGTATATGAGTAATTCACACAATCAATGTTTGGGTAGTTGTAATCTCCTCATTTAATGGTGTTTGATAGGACCTTTATATTTGCCATTGTTCTCCAGAATACTGAGTGAGGTTCCTGAGACAAGGTACGTGATCTGTAGCAGGCTACAATCTGATGGGCAGCTTTGCCCAATGTTAGTTGCACTTGCATGGTCTCCAAGGCCTCATGCTGTGCCAGTAACCTGAAGGTGTGGATATCCATAAGGTAAATAGCTACACCCCTTCCTTTTGTATTTCACTCGTGGTTTTGGGTCCAAAGGTCAGAGTGATTGTGAGTGTTTTACATGGATCATATCCAGCAGCTCTATGTTTGACATAGCTTTGTATGTTAGGCTGCGAACACCTCAGAGTAGGCGATATGCAAGGGAGTACGGATGGAGCATTTTGCGATGGTCTGTGTATGGCATGTATTTCAGGCCACTAATGCTCTTTGTGAGGTATTGCTGCTAGCTTTCTAGTTGTTGTAGTTGTCTTGTGAGGTACATAGCAACAATGGTGTTGTACTCTTTTATAGTTCTAGTGAATGGTTAGTAGAGGGGAAGAATATCCTCTTTTATTCTGCATGAGACACATTTTGTGATGAGGTGTGCCACATAAGAGGGTTTCCTGACTACTGTGGGAATGTGCTTAACACAGTTGTATCCACTGTCCACCTGTGACCCAGGCTCTCTTGTCACACTTACAGTGTGAGGTATGCTACCACCTATGTTGTAGTTCTTGGCTACAGAGATTTTAACAAAGGTGATGATAGTGCACCTTTTGGCATTGAGCTACAGCCTATGGCTTGGACAACAGCCATCTGTCTCAGTGAGGCCCTTTTGTAGGATGTCCACATCTTTAGTGTTTACAATGATGGCTCCTAGTTTGCAGTTCTCTGGAAACTTCAGTAGCCACAGAACTTCCATGTTAATGTTTACTTCAGGGAAGTAGATACTACACAGCCTGGGAAGTTATCTAGTCCCATGGCTGCTGTGATACTGGCTTCGGAGAGTGTCTTTTACCTGTGCAGCTGTGATGACAGCAACTTTGTAGTCTTATAGACATGTGCTCTTTCATGGTTGAGAGGGGGGTAAAGTTAACACTAGTCATATCTGCCAGGATTTTGCCAATATCAGTTGGGTCTGTACATTTAGTGTCATTGAGCTGTAACTCAGAACAGATCTGAGTGTAACCATGACATGGACCTGTCTGTTGGGCAGAGATCTCCTGTGTAGACAGTATGCAACAGAGTACAGCTTGGGTTACATTCATTCTTGTTGCATGTGGTAACTATTTGAGGCCAGTAAACCTCTTGTTAAGGTACTTCATTGGTCTTTCTAGCTGCTGAACGTGCCTAGTCAGATTCATCGCAAGTGTGTTGTAGTACTGTCTGACAGGTCTGATGACTGCTGAGTAGTGGCAACCTCCTTTGACCTACATGCACAGACCTTGGCAGTTTGTGTGAACACATAGCAGGATTTTCAGACCACTTTGTGAATGTGTTTCTGGAAGTAGAGATGACTATACACGTTTGTCCATAGATCCCTTATTATCACATCCGTATTTAGCCTAAGTGTGTGAGTATGCCCAGTATGACCTTTCAGTATCTTCCTGCCTGACATTTGCTTTGTTTCTTTAAGTGTGTGAGCATGCCCAGTATGACCTTTCAGTGTGATGCTGAATGAAATCCACTACATTTGTTGGAGTGTGTGAGCACGCACAGTATACACATTTATACTATATGTGTATGGTAAATCAAGGTGTATTTTTACAGCAGGGCTCACCTTTGTGTCATAGATCAACAGGGATCATGCTGTGCCTGAAGGGCTTCCATGAGACACTTTGCATAGACCTATCAACATTTCTACATACAGGGGGGACAGCTATTCTTTGTATATTTCTACCCGTGGGCACACCGGATTGTTACTGTGGGTGTACATAGGATGTGGGTTTCACCTGACACTTATACACATTTGCTGTGCCTGCACTGCTATGTACAGGACACCATTACAGTCTGTACTGTTGCCTATCGTACTGGCTTGAGGCATACTACTGTACTACAGATCTTAGCGTCCATTGTCACATATATTAGCTTGTGACTTCATAGCCTACACAACCCACATCACAACGCCTGGCCTGATGTTCTCTGTCTGCATAGGCGTGTGGGTGAGGTTACCCATTTGCCTCATTAGGGACATGATACAGCATTGCTTTGTGTTTGCATTAGTGTACAATTGTCCTGCTGTGTCTGTGCCACTATAATGCCATCATGGCTTAGTGGTGCAGTACTGTGACTATAGTGCACAGTATCCTAGGTTCAAGCCCTGTCACTGCTTTTTATTTTTATGCTGGCCAGACCAGACTGCTTAAGGAACAGTAAAGCAGATATGAGCATGTTTAACTGACTTTGCTCAACTTTGCCCGACCTTGGCCAACACTGCACGAGCAATTTTGTTAACATATACTAGATATTGGTAAAAGCTGCTTAGTGCTGCTTTAGATTGCTTGAAACATGGCAATCATGCCTCAGGTGGTGCTGCAGGGCTGCCTATGTCGGATGCACATACTACACTCCCTATATATGTTTGGAAACAGGTAGTGCCAAGTTAGGCATCCCCTTTATTTTATGTGCGAGTCAGAGAGAGGTATCATTTCCAGGGTTCCTACTGAGCCAGTGTATGTGATATGCGTTGCCTCTTTGTCAAGGACAAGGCATACTGGGCATGCCTCCTTCTGCCTACTGGGGCAGGCTCAGGTTGTTCCTCCTCTGAGTCACGCTGTGCCTGTGCAGGCCTTGGCAATGGTGGGGGGCTGTTTGGCCCTGCCCCATGCTGTTCCTGCTGCAGCTGTTTTTGCAGGATCATATTGTGTAGCATGGCACATACCATGACAATTTGGGTACATGTAGTTGGTGAGTACTGCAAGGCTCCACCAGATGTGTCCAGGCACTGGAACCATGACTTGTGCATCCCAAACACACGCTCAGTTACATTTCGTGTTTGTGCGTGTGCCTCATTATGGAGTTCTTGTTCAGGTGTGTGTGCATTTCTGATGGGTGTCATCAGCCATGGCTGTAGTGTGTATCCAGCATCCCCCACTAGGTGACTGTCAGGGATGTCCCCATTTGCAAATGTCTGGTACAGCTGCGACAGATGCCAGATATGGGAATCATGGTAGCTTCCAGGGCAGCCAGCACACACATTCAGTATTATGCCCTGGGCATCGCACATGACCTGGCAGTTGATGGAATGGAAGCCCTTGCGGTTGATGTAGGCCCTACCCTGCTCACCAGCTGGTGCTTTGATGTGTATGTGCATGCAGTCAATTGCACCCACTACCTCAGGGTATTCCACTATTTGCTGGAAGAGATGCATATTGCTGGCCAATACCTCACGGAAATTGGGGAAATATACATGATCACCGACATGTGCTGACATGGCATTCAGGAACTGGTGCAGTACCCTTGATGCTGATGCCTGTGAAATCCCCATAATATCACCAGTTGGTCTCTGGAAGGTACCTGTTGCTAGTATTCTTAGGCCAACACATACCTTGGTTTTCTCTGGGATGGGTTCCCCTCTGTTGGTTCTGTGTGTGAGGTGTGGCCTGCACAGCTCAACAATTTGCTGCAGGAGCTCTCTGTCCACTCTATAGCACTCCACTATCTCCAGCTCATGTAGCCCCTGGTAGGTTACCCTGGGTCTGTACACTCTTCTCCGTCTCCTCACTGTGGGTTGCTCAGCAGCCTTTACAATGGCACCACCCTCAGCATCTTGCACATGTTGCCTTATAACAGCAATGGCAGCCCATAACATTTTTATGTCTCAGTTTAAGCTTTTTAAGTTTTCACTTCTCTTTGTTGACTGCAGTGTTGCAGTGTTTCTGAGAAAAACATGGGGGAATGTTGTTTGCAGAGTTTTAGGTGCTGGGCTGGGCTGGGCTACTGTACTGCCTGTGTAATTGGCTGATTCTGATTGATTTCACCTGGCAGCTCTGCTAGTTCTCCTTGGTTAACTTCCTACTACTTCTTTTCCTTCCTTTTCCCTTTCTGTTTCCACAGGGGGCAGTGCCATGCAAACAAGCACAAACACGTGCACACAAGCGCACACATGCGCACACAGGCTTAAATAAGCTTACACAGGCTTAGGCGGGTGCACATTCGTGTATACATGCTTAGACAGATCAACACAGGCTTACACGGGCTCACACCCGTGAACACAGGCTTAGACGGGTTTACACGTGCACACAGTTTAAGCAGCTTTGCAAGAGACTTCAGTGATAGCCACGGCGTACACCTTCAGTTTCTGGACTTCAGTTTAGACAACTGCCGACACACCTCTTTTAGTCCTGAGTAACTCACAGCAAACACATGCCACTCTGCTCCAATCAGCTTACTGTCTTTTTGATACATACCCCCTCATGATGTCACCCATCTTCTACTCTGTTACTCCCCTTATCCTACTCTTACACTCTAGGGATATGGTTCACATAGCAGGAAAAATTGGGATTCACTATCCTTATCCTCATTTGCATAGGATTGCCTACTAATGCTTGGTTACATCTCTCAGACTGAGCTTCCCCCCTTAGCAACCCCTACTCAGTAGCCATGTTGTCTTCAGCCTGCCATTCACTTGCATGGCAGATGAATATTTTGAATAAAATCCCTATTTGTGGCTTTTATTTTTTGTTTTTCTGGTTTTTAGAGTGCAGCACATTTGCGGGGCGCTGCGCTATGCTTAAACATCGGAGATCGAGAAAAAAAAATAATTTTTTTTTATTTTGCAATGGAAAAAAAAATGCCAATGGCCATATATCTGGCCATTGGCATGCTTCCTCAACTGGATGCATCCTTTATTTGGAGCTGTCATGGCTCTGTTTTGCTATTTGCAGAATGGTACTCAGTTGCCAACCGAGTACATTTCTGCAAATAACACTACTCTTGCTCGAACAAGTTAGTGTTTCCTTGATCGCAAATTTAGCTCATTTGCATAGCTTTCAGCAGTAAATGAGGTAATTTGCATAAACTAACCCTGTCTGTGCAAGAGTCATTTTAGGAGCTCTCTTGCACGCCCCTGCCGGCTGTTCCTGGATCGCTCGGCAGACATGTTGGCTGCATGGAGTCTTACTCTAGTCTTAGACTCCATGCAAGCCTTCGTGAATCCAGCCCTCTGTTTTTTCATCCTAGTATTCAGGAGACAGTGTTCCTAGATAGCCATATGGCCAGAACACTATCAATCAACTCATAAACCATACGATCCAAGTTTGTGTCTGGCATATTGTTTAGAAATTGAAAGAATTACCTTCATATTGATGTTGGAGGTATTTCTGATCTCGCTAAGGTGAGTTTAGTTTCATATGTTAGGTTAAGTTTATTGGCTATAATTATCTTGACTACTTGTTTATCAAGTGACAGGTGGAGTCAAAATTTGTATTTTCATTTTAAAAACTGTATAGTACCCTTCTTCTGTTGTATGCAATGCCATCTTAATGCATGGGCACACTGGGCAGTTGGCCGGGGACCCTTGAACATAGGGGCCCCAATCTAATCTATGTATGTTGTGACTTGCTGTCAATAAATAATAAACACTACACTATACTAAATTATAAATATTTGAAGAATTATGAAAATTATGAAAATTCTAAATATTAGAAAACATTGTACAGCAGAGTGTCAATCATCTGAAACA